>NW_020438962.1:706090-708960 GCF_000699045.2 Agrilus planipennis
TGGATCCATGTTGTGGTTATGTTTTAAACAATATACATCAAAATCAGTAACATTTTTACTAATGCCTTTACTTTACTGTGACTGCGTCACGCCTGTCCAATGTAAATTTTAATTTTGTTAAGTAGTTTGATGTATACGTTCTTGTATCAACAGAAACAAAGAAGACTTTAAGTGAGAACTAATTAATTTCGACTACCTAATTATATGTAGTCGGCAAGATAACAAATAAAGTGTAAATTAACACATTACTAATTGCAACACCATTATGATTAGAAATAAATTGATGTAAAACATATTTCAATAAAGAAATAAAAAGACATTAAAAACTAATTAGACGTAAGTACATATATATAGGCTTGATTAAAACGAGCCCATGAAGTATGACAAATTAATTTAATTTATTTTTTATGCGTTAATAACCAAAATTTACTTGCCGATGTTTGAATTGTTTATTTAAATTAAAATAAGAGAATTAAATTTAAATGAAAAAGTAGAAAATTCGTCAAAGAAAATAATCGCCCAATTTTCGATACTGTTTTCATTCAATGCTTTTGTGTGATAAGAACAGTATTTAGTAATAATCCTCCTAGGAAAGCATGAAATGTATACAAAAATATTTATTTTATTATAATAATAATAAGTTTTAAAACTAATTGGGTTCTGGGTTCCTAATTTAGGCACCCTCCTTGAAATAAAATATCCGCGAAGGGGTAATTTTCGTTCAAACCTTTTGCATTCGTTATTGAAGTTGTTTATCTTACAACAGAAATAAACTGACCTAGAAAAATAATTGTTGCTGTCATCCTGTTGTTTTCCTTTTTATTGTAAACATTAAGTTAGCCACTCATGTGTAAACGCAATGTGCATATGTATCTGGAAAGTGTAATTATTTCTGAAATTACTGTGGAAATGCTTGAAATCGCGTCCCTATTCTAACTGCAAAAAGGAAACATTTATTTATTCTTTGATAACTGACCTTCCTATTCAAAAATCACTTAAGGAAGCATACGTCATGTATTACTTCAATTACTTTTGTAAACATTTGGTCTCCCTACTCACGCGACTATATAGCAAAAAAGCTATTTACATCAGAAAATACGTTAAAAATACGAACAATGCAAAAATATAAAGATAAAAAAGTCTTTGAAAGCCATAACGAATGCAATTGTTTTGAAAGCAAAACAATTGAAGATGTAAAAGAGAATTCTTCTCGCTGTTTGCCTTGAACTTTGCCTTATCTTCCTTTAATTATCCTTGGTTACAATGAAAATAAATCATCACTTAATTGAAATGTTTTGTTGGTAATCAGTGTTAAAATCAATACATTGATTGTATTATTTGTGCTTTCAGTAACAAAATCTTATTTTTATTCCATCGTTTTTATGTAAAATTGAAAAAAAAAATGGTTTTCGACCATAAAACCTTGTTTGTTTATTGTATCCAGGCAGTAGTCACCTATTTACGATTTGTACAATTAATTGTGCGACAACATAAAGACAATTGTCAATAATGTATTATGGTCAGTATTATAAGTAACATATGAAGCAATAAAACATTTTTTTAATGTCCAGTAAATTGTTTAAACAAAAAGAAGGTAATATTGATTTAAGTACTTAAAAATTGGTTCCTAACAATTAAGCAAGTGTGTTTATTTCCTCTTAGCATATTAACCTTCAACTTCAATAATTGACAATTAAATTTATAACACATATGTTACTTACTTGTAACATTAATAATGGTTTTGTTAATTGCTCAACGATTTGCTTTTATTGGCTAAAAGATCATTGTTTATCCGCAACTGTCGTCATAAAGGAAACCAAATTAGTTTTTGTGAAAATCCATGATTCTAACTACAATTAATTTTAATTAATTTAATTCAGGATAATATGAAAAAGGAATCCCTTAGCTTCTAAAATTATGATTCGTAAAACATGAAACTTGATTAGATTGAGATTCAGTTAAAAATATGAAAACAGTTAATTTCAAAACAGTCTTAGTCGCTTATTTATTTATTAACTGACAGTGTCCATTAAATAGAACAAAAAAATACATAAATACGGTATTAAGTACCTTCTCTTTATCTCCCTTTCTTTGGTCAATTCAAATTTAATGAGTAATTGTTGTTATTACATTAGCAATGATTACAATACATGAAGAAAACTCACCCTATGATTTTTTTGACCAATATAAGCCTTTTTCTTGGGAATCTGTTTCCAAAAATCGATCACTTCACTTCAAACCAAATGTATCAACAAACAAGAAATGAAAATTAATTTTTGCCCCACTGAATATCACAATTGTATTTTATTTTTTTGTTCTTATTTATTATTTAATTTGCTGTGTAAATTAACAATTAATTCCGTTGGGGTACATGTTGGTCCCTAAATGGTTCCCAGTGATCCTTGCAGCACCTTGCTAACCACTGCGACCAACACAAGACACTAAAGAAGAGAATGTTAAGTTCACCATTTTATCCTAAGTATACACATGTATACAACAAGTAGTATTTCTTCGTCCTTAAACCCGACAGTAGCACCAGCAGTCAACAAGAAAAAGCGTACGCGTATTTGTATCTTTGTGTGCAAGTATGTAAATACACTTGGGGTTTCCACAAACATGCTAAACCGTTCCAATACATATAGACAATTAATTACAATAATAATTATTATTATTTAATTTAGTTTACTCGTATAGAGCTAATAGCTATCAAAACCACAGAGGCGTCTTGTTCAGCGTGCTGTCAAACCTACACTAGCAAGGAGATCGGGCTGAAACTATAGCTACAAGCTATCCAAGGATGGTACTATAGAATGTCACCTCAAGGTAGGCCTAGTGGCGTCATCTCTTGGTTAGGCCGGAAACTTATCAAT
>NW_020438962.1:714522-751923 GCF_000699045.2 Agrilus planipennis
GTGTAGTGGTGGACCCCTTCAATTACTTTTGTAAACATTTGGTCTCCCTACTCACGCGACTATATAGCAAAAAAGCTATTTACATCAGAAAATACGTTAAAAATACGAACAATGCAAAAATATAAAGATAAAAAAGTCTTTGAAAGCCATAACGAATGCAATTGTTTTGAAAGCAAAACAATTGAAGATGTAAAAGAGAATTCTTCTCGCTGTTTGCCTTGAACTTTGCCTTATCTTCCTTTAATTATCCTTGGTTACAATGAAAATAAATCATCACTTAATTGAAATGTTTTGTTGGTAATCAGTGTTAAAATCAATACATTGATTGTATTATTTGTGCTTTCAGTAACAAAATCTTATTTTTATTCCATCGTTTTTATGTAAAATTGAAAAAAAAAATGGTTTTCGACCATAAAACCTTGTTTGTTTATTGTATCCAGGCAGTAGTCACCTATTTACGATTTGTACAATTAATTGTGCGACAACATAAAGACAATTGTCAATAATGTATTATGGTCAGTATTATAAGTAACATATGAAGCAATAAAACATTTTTTTAATGTCCAGTAAATTGTTTAAACAAAAAGAAGGTAATATTGATTTAAGTACTTAAAAATTGGTTCCTAACAATTAAGCAAGTGTGTTTATTTCCTCTTAGCATATTAACCTTCAACTTCAATAATTGACAATTAAATTTATAACACATATGTTACTTACTTGTAACATTAATAATGGTTTTGTTAATTGCTCAACGATTTGCTTTTATTGGCTAAAAGATCATTGTTTATCCGCAACTGTCGTCATAAAGGAAACCAAATTAGTTTTTGTGAAAATCCATGATTCTAACTACAATTAATTTTAATTAATTTAATTCAGGATAATATGAAAAAGGAATCCCTTAGCTTCTAAAATTATGATTCGTAAAACATGAAACTTGATTAGATTGAGATTCAGTTAAAAATATGAAAACAGTTAATTTCAAAACAGTCTTAGTCGCTTATTTATTTATTAACTGACAGTGTCCATTAAATAGAACAAAAAAATACATAAATACGGTATTAAGTACCTTCTCTTTATCTCCCTTTCTTTGGTCAATTCAAATTTAATGAGTAATTGTTGTTATTACATTAGCAATGATTACAATACATGAAGAAAACTCACCCTATGATTTTTTTGACCAATATAAGCCTTTTTCTTGGGAATCTGTTTCCAAAAATCGATCACTTCACTTCAAACCAAATGTATCAACAAACAAGAAATGAAAATTAATTTTTGCCCCACTGAATATCACAATTGTATTTTATTTTTTTGTTCTTATTTATTATTTAATTTGCTGTGTAAATTAACAATTAATTCCGTTGGGGTACATGTTGGTCCCTAAATGGTTCCCAGTGATCCTTGCAGCACCTTGCTAACCACTGCGACCAACACAAGACACTAAAGAAGAGAATGTTAAGTTCACCATTTTATCCTAAGTATACACATGTATACAACAAGTAGTATTTCTTCGTCCTTAAACCCGACAGTAGCACCAGCAGTCAACAAGAAAAAGCGTACGCGTATTTGTATCTTTGTGTGCAAGTATGTAAATACACTTGGGGTTTCCACAAACATGCTAAACCGTTCCAATACATATAGACAATTAATTACAATAATAATTATTATTATTTAATTTAGTTTACTCGTATAGAGCTAATAGCTATCAGGAAGAAGTCGTAAAGATGATTACGCACATTTGGGGATTTTTGCGTATAACTATAACTAAAACATAACGACTATGGAAATTTGGTAAGCTGATTCATTGTTTAAAATGAAAATATTAATTTTATTATGGGCCACGACGTTTACAAGTGATTATTTTAGACTTTTCTTGTAAAAATTTCAGATAGGATAATTATCCTAAAACAAGCCAAACAAATTGGCAGAAATATTCACATAGTTCGACTCGTATCTATTTCTTGATGCAATAACTGACAAGATGATTTTAGTAAATTCTCAATTAATATTACATTTGTTATTAGAATTGCAAATGAAGGCGACTAGCACACGAGAATTACACTTTTTATAAAATATTCAAATCTGTTAATAAAAATGTTGTTTGACGTGTAAAAATATAGTTATAAATAGTTATTTCTTATTGTGTTTTACAAATACACTTTTACGTTTATAACTATTAAACTATTTTTTGGCTACGTCTCACTATTAAATATAGTAATAATTACAGATAAAATTACTGCATTAAAAGAAAAATATGTACCAATTGCCAATTATGCGTTTATGATTTTTATATCTGACTAATTATCACATATTAATTTACAATAATGTACTAAAGTATTTGCATAATTAGATTATTAAAATAACGCCAGCAACCTTGTAAATTTACTGTGAAAGTGATCTTTAGAAAAAATCATGTGCTTACTACTACCTGAATGCATTGCTGTCTATGACGTGAATAAATTAACGTGCCATTTTTAAGCATCGGAATTACTTAAGTAATAATTGAACAATTTTTGATATCTGGGAGGTTAGATTTGTTGTATTGTATTTTACTTCAAATTGTTATAAAAAGTGTTACACAATATATTACAATAAACATATTGTGTCACGATTACTACAGTAGTGAAATTACTTAATGATTTATTTAATTATTACATTAGTATACCATATTAATTATTACTGTTTCACAGATTAGTTGATGAAATAATTATTTTACTTGTAGACACCTCCGTGATTAGCAAATTTAATATGTAGTTAATTAGATAAACATAACTGCATGTTACGTTAAAACTGTAAATGAAAAATTGGACGTAAGTATACTAAAAATTTCATTGCCCGAAACTATCGCGTAATTCTATGAACTTTTCCGCGTTTTCGGAAATTTGTGATGACGAATGCCACAAATTATTTACACTTTGCAAAAAAATACGCAAAATGCGAGCACAGATAAAAAAAAGTAACCAGTTTTAAACAGGTTTACCTAATTGTTATGTATTTGGGCGCGAAGGAACGAAATAGGCCGAAGGTCGAAGTCAAGGCTGACTTTTTGGCGATCTGAACCGCAAAAGTTCGAAAAAAGATGAAGACTTTCAGCTTAGACGCCAGCATGATATATCATTAGAAATAAGAAAAAATGATACCGTAGGTATTGCCCTGAAGGTCAAAACCATTTGCGAAGAGAATAGTTTTACTTATAATTTTCGCAAACACAATAAGGGATAAAAATTAACTGTAAATGCTTATTATTTTATAAAATTAATGATTTTCCTGTAATTTCTGCATTCCTTTAAACCCTTAGTGTGTAGCACATAATCCTTAATATTTTTTAATACATTTATAATGTATACTTTATTGCATGTATATACATATGCAACAATTTATATACGTCAAACAAAAAAAACACAAGCTATTATGATATATGCAACCANATTGGTTTATTTGTAACTTCATAGCCCTTTTATTACTAGAGAACATATGAAGAAAAATTGTAGACATTTAAACCCGCCGACTTCCTTCCAATTGTTTTCTACCACCTGAAAAGTTCTGAATAAACAATAAAATTCTTATACTTTTTTAAGTATCATTTAAAAGAACACGTAAAATAGAAATCAACAACTTTATAGGCTGTAAATACGTAATTTACTAACTTCCTTTTCCCAGTTTACAGAAAAAAAAAGACGAACAATCCAAGTACAAATCCATTTTTATTTTCATTTTTATGATATGATATTAAAATAACAGCAGTTCAGACAATAGTAATAGCTACCTTTAGGCCATTTTCCTTTCAAGGATTTTTTTCGCAGTTAAACTGCTCATTACGCGAGTGATTAAGGTAATTAATTAGAGTTTACGAGACTTAACGGGCGTTTTGAATCAATACGTTTTAAATTGTCCACGGACAAGGCGCAACCTGCGTCTAATAGAATGAGATAAGACAGAAGATTTCGTTGTCGCTGCTATACAATTACTAGATATACTTTCTCTTCTAAGTACGTACAAGGTAAGTGACTTATCTATTTGCGTATGTGTAATCGAAGTTGGCTATAGGGGAAATGAAAATTTCCTACATGACCGAAAAGAAAAATTCACATTACTTATGTGGAAATTCATAGACGTGACTTGAGAACGAACAGGTACAGGGTAGTCGATAATCGTATATATGCAGGGTAGCCTACCAACTAAATATACTTTGGCTTATATTATGTATACGTTGCTTGTTCTCTACGAAAATGCAAGAGGCGCTGCAAATTTGAACTTGGCATCCTTCAAAGTATGCAATGTTCCTAATGTTTAAGAGGATCTTAGCAGATATAACTTCATGTCTGGTTTATATTCTGTATACATTGTACTTGTTCTCTACGAAAATGCAGAAAGCGATGTAAATTTGAACTTGGCATCCTTAAAAGTATGTAATGTTCCTAATGTTTAAGAGGATCTTAGCATATAAAACTTCATGTTTGGTTTATATTCTGAATACATTGTACTTGTTCTCTACGAAAATGCAGAAAGCGATGTAAATTTGAACTTGGCATCCTTAAAAGTATGTAATGTTCCTAATGTTTAAGAGGATCTTAGCATATAAAACTTCATGTTTGGTTTATATTCTGAATACATTGTACTTGTTCTCTACGAAAATGCAGAAAGCGATGTAAATTTGAACTTGGCATCCATAAAAGTATGGAATAACCCCATGTATCGGAGGACCTTGTAGATGTAACTTCTCATCTTGTCTATATTTTGAATACATTTCACTTGTTCTCTAAAAAAATAGAAGTGGCGCTACAAATTTGAACTTGGCAACCTTAACAGTATACAATGTTCTAAATGTTTCAAAGAACTCTAGCAGATTGTCTTATTAATTTATACTGCAATCATTAAAACAGCTAAAGCTGGTAGCAATAATTAAATGTATATGTAAGGGTTAAAAATGTGCCTTGGGGAATTACAAGGAAATGTCATGGAGTCTTACCATATTACCAGTAGTTTTCCTCTCTAAATTTAGTCTGAACCAACTGATGTATAATTATGTTATGTTTGTTATTGTTGTTCAAATACTGCATTGAATAAACAAAATGCGTCGAACTAACCACAACAAATTCGTGGAAATGTAAAATTGGTGGCAAAGCGTAGTATTAACCTCTTATAAAACCCATCGTGTATGAGAAAGGCATCATCTGTATGTAAATGAGTAATTTTTTTGCAGGCGTAAAGGAAATTTTTAATGAATTCAAAAACAGTATAGCCAGGTATTTCCCCGTTCGCTGAATCACCTGTGCTTTCCATAGAAAGTTAAAGACATCTTTCTTATAATAATTTGTTAAACCGTTATTTCTATCCAATGCTTTTCTTAAAATGGAAACTTTGAATTTGTTACGTACATGAGTACTGAAGCAGCAAAAATTAGTTGCCAAAATCAATTATTAAAGGGATGTAATTTTCTACCATGTTCTTACAAGAAGGAATTAAGCTGTTGCTCGGAAAAACCCTTATTAGTCGTCCTTCGAAAGTCGTTGAGTCCTTTGGCGTAGCTGAAACAGCAATGCCCGTGGCCAACCCCGGCGACGTGGAAACTCCACCCTTTAATATCGATTGCGGGAGCACGTTTTTCCCATTCTGCGCCGTACCGTGCATATGACCCTAACCCGAACACGACGTCTCAACAACCCTGAATACTTCCAAGCTGCTCGAGAACAGTTCGGCTGCGACCCCACGTCGATAACATTACACTTTTTTTGGCATTTTTCTTTTATTGTTTATTGAAACGACCCCATCGGCACTTTCGAACACAAAAATGTGTTACTTTAAGTAATCGGTTCATTTTTATTTTTAAATTGTTAAATCGAGGGTGAAGTTACTGTTCTTAATACATGATGACAGAAAATCCAGCCTGGAATTTAAGGTATTTACTTGGAAAATTATTTTAATTCTTATTAAGGGTAAAAGATTAATAATAATAATTTAATTTTTGAATTATACCTTTAACAATAAGGGCCTTTTATTGTGTAATTTTTTGTGAAAATTCCACCCTTATTATTTAATTTGCTTAAAAAGTCCTTAAAAAGTAAAAGTATGTTTTCGTAAATTTTCTTCAAATTTTATCTTTTAAATCTTCTCGTTAATTTAATGCTATTTTGTTACTAAATATATAAGATCCTTCAGTCCAGTCCTTGGAGATTATATTCTTTCATAAAAACTTTTTAAATCGGCTTATTCACCCACAAGATCCTTCCAGCGGGCAAGGATATTAGGATGAACCTTGCATCTCTTGCAACTTACATCACGTAGGCATGACCCTGAACTGCTAGACGGAGTTACAAGGATTTATCCTTGGTCCTTGTCGAAGGATTCTACCTACTTATTAGCATTCAAGATGAAAACTCATCTAGCACATCCTTTAAAAGCAATAACAAAAAATTTAATTAAAGTCAGATTAACACGACTGCTTACAGCAATTACAATAAACACGCTAAGTACTTCTTGTAAAAAACATCGTACCTACAGGGAGCTTTTAGGATATCCTTGAAGGATTTATACAGAATTAAGGTTAAAGAAGTTTTTTTACATTATATGATAGGTACGACAATTGATTTAAAAATAAAATTCGTGTTAGTTACCACCCTGTATATTCTACCGTATGTTACGAGGGTGGATTGATAAGTTTCCGGCCTGACCAAGAAAAACAAGGTTTTTAAAAATTTTTTTTTTTTATTTCTCAACATAATCTCCTCCAAGGCTGATACATTTCTCATAGCGGTGTTCCAGTCTATTAATGCCATCTCTATAGACTGATTCGTCAAGCTCCTCAAAATAACCATTTACAGCTTCGATTACTTCTTCATTGTCCGCAAATCTCTTACCGCCAAGCCATTTTTTGAGATTAGGGAACAGAAAATAGTCACTCGGGGCTAGGTCTGGAGAGTAAGGAGGGTGCGGCATCAATTCAAACTTTAGATCGTTGATTTTAGCCGTCGCAACGATTGACGTGTGCGCTGGTGCGTTATCGTGATGAAACAAGATTTTTTTCTTCGCCAGATGAGGTCGTTTAATTTTCACCTCGTGGCTCAAACGTTGCAATAAGTCTTCGTAGTATTGACCAGTGATAGTATTACCCTTTGCAAGGTAATCAATGTATATAATACCTCTTGCATCCCAAAAAACAGTAGCCATAACCTTGTTCGCCGAAAAAATTGTTTTTGCCTTCTTTGGAGTTGGTTCCCCTGGTCCAATCCACTGTTTAGACTGTTCTTTGGTTTCAGGAGTGTAGTGGTGGACCCACGTTTCGTCAACGGTTACGAATCGACGCAAAAATTCGCTTGGATTACGCTTATACAATGACAAATTTGCGGTAGAAATGTTTTTTCGAATCAATTTTTGGTCGACTGTTAGCAAACGCGGCACCCATCTTGCACAGAGCTTTTCCATATGCAAATGTTGGTGCAAAATATGTTGCACACGTTCATATGACATCTTACAGGTCTCAGCTATCTCACGCACTTTCAATCTGCGGTCTCCCAGCACTATTTGATGAATTTTTTCGATCATATCTGGAGTTGTGACCTCAACGGGGCGTCCTGAGCGAGGCCCATCAGAGGTGCTCACACGACCCTTTTTAAACTCGGAAACCCACTGCTTAACGGTTGAATATGACGGGGAGGATGTCCCCAGTGTTGAGTCCATCTCTTTTTTAATTTCCTTCGGCGTTAACCCCTTCAAATAAAAGTATTTCATGACAGCACGATTTTCCTGCTTTTCCATTTTTACGAAAATCACAGAGGCGTCTTGTTCAGCGTGCTGTCAAACCTACACTAGCAAGGAGATCGGGCTGAAACTATAGCTACAAGCTATCCAAGGATGGTACTATAGAATGTCACCTCAAGGTAGGCCTAGTGGCGTCATCTCTTGGTTAGGCCGGAAACTTATCAATCCACCCTCGTATTCTAAATTGGAATCAATTAAAATATATGTACAAGGTTCTATATTACTGTATTATGAAAGAACATACAAAATTATATTTATTTGCGTTTGTCTTAAAGGGCTGTTGTAATTTCTACAGTCTACCCCGCGTGGGTTATTTTTTAGAAGGCAGTGCTATTAGTAACCCTTTGTATATATATTTTCTGTCTACTTCTAGTCAAAAATCCCTTTAAGAGTATACAGCATGTGTGTATCCTTAAGTTGTATAGTTTTCATCACAGCCAATGCGAAGAAAATTGATTTCGAAATAACTTGTTCTTTTTTACCCTTTATATTTTGGCATATTTATTTAAATTTCGGGTTCGGGATTCTTTATTATGCATGCCTACCATCCGTATAAAATATAGGCCAAGGTTTCCCGACCGAATTTATTTTTTAGATAACAATTCTGTCAAACGAATGCATTCAAATATTTATCAGCATCACAGTCTGATTAAAACTTACCGCGGCAGTAACTTTAAAAGTACATAAATTCAACAAAAAACAATAATTTACAGTTAAAAAAACGGAAATTCGTTAATTAACTTTGCAAATATTTATTTATTGTTGTGTTTTACAACAGTAAAACGTTTTAAATGTTATAATACTGCCTCTAGTTAAAATTACACAATCACTTTTTTTTTTCACGTCTTTACCAGGACCTATAAAATTCATTAAATAAGTCGACGATTATAGCAATAATTATTGCGATTTAATTTTGCATTACAACGACAAAAAAAAGGAGTTTATTAGGTGGATACGTTTAAGTTTTAAGAAACACCTGCGCGTATTGCTCCGGACAAATCGTAAGTCAACAAGTACAAAAAGCGGCTTCCGCTTCTTTTGTCTTTTTTATAACCGATCTGGGTTAAAAAGTGACTGCCATCTAGATCACTTCATCCTTGAACCCTAAGACTATGACAAGGTCACATTTTTTCGCAAAAACTTACCTTAATTGTATCCAAATTACTGTAGGGCAACTCGCTGCTAAAGATTAAACAATAAACATAAACAATATGAAGCTTATAATGGTGTACTACCATACTGATTCAAATAATTATGCGTTTATTCATTTGCTAGGTTTTCAGGTCTTCCTTGGCCATTGTATTTAAGGTTTTTTCCAATCATATGACTAGATACCCCTAAAGTAGTACTTCAAATCTGATAGTAATAAAACGATTAAATATTAAAGAGGATATTAAGAAAGAAAACACAAGCAGTAATTATTATTATAATTATATTTGTCTAAAATACTGTACAGGGTGTTTGTTCTTGATGAATCAAAGTAATATAATGTAACGCTTTTGTTATTACCATACAAGCCTTTGTATCTTGGTAATCATTGTAGTTATAGTTTTATTCGTCCAAACTGTACATATAACAATTGAATGCTCGTTATAATAGACAATGTAAAAGTGTATTGAGACAGTATCGATTTTGTGTCCTTAACATTCAATATTATTTCACATGAGTGCGTTTGTTACCTCAACCTTGATGCTTGAAATTAATTATTATTATATCATTCCTATCATTTTCTCGAACAGGCGATTTTACGCAAAAATAAAGATATGACAAAAAACACCGCACTCCCGTTGACATCCCGGTTATGCTTCGTTGCCTTTAAGGATGTAAACAAAGGAAGTTCGAAGAAAAGCCAGGATTACGCTTTGTAAATCGTAAACAGTCGGAAAATTCCCCCAGATATATGGTAAACTTAACCATGAAAACATCGATATAAATTATATACAGGGTGGCACACTTTACTTTACTTTACACCTTGAAAATCTTCAAACGCCATTCCTTGTTGAAACTCATTGAAACAGATCAATATTGACTTTAAATGTGATATTTTTTTTCGATTATAAATTTATAGATATAAGGTCGTCTTTCTATTGGGGATGGCAACCCTTTCAAGGACCTTAAACGGCACGGGTTGGGGCGATTATGGAACACATCATTTTGAAGCATTCCATTGTATTCATAATAAAATAATTACTAGAACAAAAAATATCTGCTAGAAGATTGTTTAGCATCTGCTCGAACGTCAATTACATTTATGCAATTGTTTCAAACAAAATAGTAACAATTACCTACGCTTGAATACCTTCTCACTATATATACGTATAATGATCAAACTGTAAAGACAGTAGCTGTTTGCCTTGAACTTGGATCATTCATCAGATTGAAAAAATAACATGAATTAAACAATCTAGAAATGGTAAATCCTGGGGCGGGTTTCAGCTTGGGTTTTCCTTTTTCTTAATCCATCAAAATATTTGCTCCCAACACAGGAACAATCAACAGCAATATAGAAAGCAGAATTGGCAAAATAGAACCAGATATTTTGTTTTAAATGCAAATACGTATTTCAAGAGTTTTTCTTAATTAAAAAGAAAGATAAATTCCTTAGAGTACTAACCCACAACAACATGTGATTGCGTACGTAATTTAGATATAAATATATGACGTGGGTGTTTGTATTTTTGCTTTTATTCTAATCAAAGGTTGCAGCTGTCTTAGCTGTCGTCAATTAAAGACAAATTAGCTTAACTTGATCTTACTAACTGTAGCGCAAGTGTCCGCATTGCACACTACATTTAACCACAGTCTCTCTAAGTTGCCTTGTACATACGCAAATGTATGAAATTATTTTGCAAGTTGTCTGTCTAACGTTTGGACAAGGACAAAGGTTTGCAAGGTTCGCCACATAAAAATCATAAATGCACTACAGCAAATTTCAATGGTTAGTCACCGCAAACATAACGCAAATATTTTTTTCTACTGTATAATCCCACCTAACTACTTCAATTATTATTTCAATCTTTCGTCTTTAAAAATCTGAACTCATTTTCAAATAATTATTGATTTCGAAAGTCCAGAATTTGTAATTATTAAGGATTGAGTTTTGCTTGTTCGGTTGTTCGGGATACGCTCTGGAACTGCTAGCAGATTTTCAAATGTTCCTTTAGGAAAAGTTGCAAGCTGAGGTCAATCTCGTACTAGAATCGAGTAAAAATGAAAACTATTAGAGCATGAACGCCTAGGCTACCTCGATTATAACATTGCCAGTCGTATACAACGTATACTGTACCTTATATAGATGTATATGTGTATGTAAGTAATTCATATAAGATAAGAAAACCCAAAAGTCTAAAAGTCCGATACTATTTTTGCATAAGATGCCCCATAGTCAACGTTAAAGGGTTGTAAAATGCACCAAACGTATTATTAGTAACAAACGCTTAAAGTTTTGAATGAAATAATCAATCATAATTTATCTCCATGCTTCATTTCCACACATTGATATGAATAGAATTGATTCATTAGCTTAACTGGTTATTCGCAAAAGCCATTTTACGTTATTAAGGCGCGCGTGTCCAATTTGAATAACCATCGCTTTAAACATTTACTTTATTTATCCTTTATTATCCACATCTACTTGTTGGTCTGTGAAACGAACAATTTTTCTCCTAGGTAATGGGAACGTATTCGATCCTCAACAAAAACCCAATACTGTCATGTACACGCCTTAAGAAAGATCATCAAAATTTATTAAATAAAAATGGGAAGTTTGCCTAATTTGAACGAACTGGGCAAGACCAGTAGCAGATCTGCCCATTGCTTCAGGACCGGACTGCCCATCGAATACTGCCACTTGTACGGGCCTGGACATTCCACGTTTTTTCACGATGACCTTAGAACTAAGAGTGGTCATCACAGAAACTCAACGCAAGATAGACTTCCTCGGATTAGAAGTAATGGACACGAAACGAGGCATTTTTATGATGATTCTACAGCAGAAGTGAGAACTATTTTTTATTTTAAAAGTTTTCGGTAAGACATCATCCGTTTTGGTTCAATTTTTAGCACATGGCTGCCTATTCGCCCATATCAAATCGATCGATAAGGAATTTTAGTACTAGCATAAAACGAAGAGATTCCTTGAACAGTTCCATTGGCGCAAATTCGGTTAGACGCTTAATTGGGGTTGTACGAAACGCTCACAATCGATGCAACCCCTTGTACAGCAGGAGGACCCTCACCAGGAACATAACTGTCTTATGTCTGCTTCATATTCTAGCGACGGTGACCTTCCTGCCCTTCTTGGTGTTACAGGGTAGTATTTCACTATGGACGATATCGATCGATGGTCAGCCAAGTAACTCCGTAAATGTAGGACCCATTTTGTTGATGGTAATGTTTCTTATAAGCGCCCTAACTGTCCTAATAGCGCCCGTACTAATCCATTTCGTGGGCACGAAGGTGGTGTTTCTGGTAGCGTATTCCACCTTTTGCCTGTTCTTTACCGTCCATATTTTTCCTGTAATGTACGCCATGGTACCTGCCTACGTCCTTTTGGGAATTGTTCTCGGTAAGAGTCACCTGACTGTAATGTTACTGTACTCGAATAATTTCAGTTTTATTTCAAGGTCCTCTCCAGTTATGTCACATTTCCTTTCTGCTAACACTGTCGACCAAAATAAGCTACACGCTTTCTGAAGAGGAAGTGGAGTCCAAGTCGTCGAAGAAAGTTATGGTTATCAGAAGGATGGCCAGGGTGTTCAGGGCGGCTCAAGATTTCGGCCTAATATTGGGATCGTTGGTTGCCGCAGCTTTTATAATTTTCGCTTCGAAAGATTCGTCAGTTTTATCAACAAATCTTTCGGCGAACGTCTCCACGAATTGCAGCAGTTATTTGGACACTTTTTCTTGCCACCAGTGTAACAGCACATCGGACATTGGACATTGCTCTGAATGCTACTGTTCGCTGTGCAAAAGCACTTTGGAAATACTAAAGAATCTAACGATAAACTGCACGTCTTTTGGGCCTAATTTTGATCCGGATACACAACAGGATTATATATCGACTGAAGATATTTATAATAGTATATTTGAAGTGGACGAGATTGGAGAAAGGATTTGCGGGGTATCAGCGTGTCCCTCTAGCAACAGTTTCGAAATTACCGGAAATAGTACGGGCCCAGGACAATTCCCTATGGTGCCCCGGAGCACTGTCTTGGCTCTTACGTGTGTCTTTAGTGCACTATCGGCTCTAGCTGTGCTATTAACTGCAGTAGGAATTGATAAGATTAGGACCTACATCTGCCAGGATCCCTTAGAGCATTTGGAGCTGCTGTCCGTGTTGCAAACTGTTGGTGACACCTTTAAGGATACGAAATTGCAACTTGCGGCACCTCTTGCGTTTTTCATCGGCCTGGAACAAAGTGTTATGTACTCAGAATTTAGTAAGGTAAGTTGATGTTCCCAGCCACGTTGGAAATATTATTTTCAATTTAATTTGTAACAAAATATAAATAAATTAGTTAATCGTTCATCATCATCATCATAAGGTCATCAATCCTAAGACTGGTTGGACACGTACCTCCACTCTTTCCTATCCTGAGCTAAACTTCGCATTTCCCTAAAACTAGAACAACCCACATCTTTAACTATTTGCGAAGAGTAATCTAATCTAGGTCTACCTCTACCCCTCCTAACTCCTGTTTCTGTCTCTAATATGTCTCTGACTAGACCTTCATGCCTAAGAAGGTGTCCTACCAACCTATCTCGCCTATTTTTTATTGACTTCCACAGAGTCCTCTGTTCTCCTATTCTTTCTAATACCTTTTCATTTCTAACCTTTTCTACCCACGATATCCTCATCATCCGCCTATAACACCACATTTCGAACGCTTCTAACCTTTTCTTTTCCGCCGCTCCCACTGTCCATGTTTCGCACCCGTACAACGCCGTGCTCCAAACATACACCTTTAACAACCTTTTTCGAATTTAATCGTTAACGTAAAATTAATTTAATACTTCAGTTAATTTCACATTAATATTTAACAAATAATATAATTGTGATTAAAAAAGCAGATAGTTCTTTTGAAAAAAACAAATCATTATTTTGATAGTTGCAGGCCTTATTATCTTCTATTTATTTTTTTCTTTCAGTCCTATGTTGTGTGTACGATAGGAATCCAAAGGGTGAATGTAATTTTCCTCAGCATGGGTCTTCTTCAATCCATTGCCGCTTGCACCCTTAGCATGTTGTTAAGGACAATAAGTCGATATTACGTTGTAGGTAAGTAAAAATAAATTGGTTTCTAGATATGTTTTAATAAGGACTAAATCTTTTGTTTCTCGGTCCATTATTAATTTCTTTTCCTGTGTTTTTTTTTTCAGCTGTTGGATTTTTATTTCACGCCTGTTTACTTATGGTATTAATGTTGTGGAAGCCAATGAGTGACGATCCAGCCTTGTTCTATGTCATATCAGCAGCATGGGGTGTTTGTAATGCCATTTGGGAGATGCTTAATTTCAGTATGTGTATATAAAAAGATTTTGAATACTAACAAAGGATTATTTTTCTTTCATTGGTGCCATTGGTATAATAAGTATTTACTGTTTGATTTAAAATATCAGCGATAATATGCAAAAACCTTGTAAAAATACTAACATCAGAAAAGCGCACCTTAATTTTTGGCATGTAAAACAGTTATTTTGAAACATATTCATAGTGAAACATATGAAGAAAAATGTGTAGAATCATGTGGTACCATCAGATTCCACATTCAATTTAAAATAAGGAACATATCAGCGATAATATGCAAAAACCTTATAAAAATATTGAAAAACGGAAAAGCGCACTTTAATTTTTGGCCTGTTAATCAATTATTTTAAAACATATTCATAGTTGAGCATATGAAGAAAAATGTGTAGAATCTTGTGGTACCATCAGATTTTGCGTTCAATTTAAAATAAGGAAAATATCAGCCATAATATGCAGAAAACTTATAAAAATATTAAAAAACGGAAAAGCGCACCTTAATTTCTGGCCTGTTAATCAATTATTTTGAAAAATATTCAAAGTGAAACATATGAAGAAAAATGTGTAGAATCTTGTGGTACCATCAGATTTCACATTCAATTTAAAATAAAGAAAATATCAGCGATAATATGCAAAAACCTTATAAAAATATTGAAAAACGGAAAAGCGCACTTTAATTTTTGGNAGTTATTTACAGTGCATATATTTTCATAATTAGTATTCATAGTTGAACATATGAAGAAAAATGTGTAGAATCTTGTGGTACCATCAGATTTCACATTCAATTTAAAATAAAGAAAATATCAGCGATAATATGCAAAAACCTTATAAAAATAGTAAAAAACGGAAAAGTGCACCTTAATTTTTGGTCTATTAAACAATTATTTTAAAACATATTCATAGTTGAACATATGAAGAAAAATGTGTAGAATCTTATGGTACCATCAGTTTTTCCTTTTGATATAAAATAAAAGAAATATTGCTTGATAATTTATTTTATTACCATCATTAACTGAAGAACAAACAATTCTGCGGACTTAACTGTTTATATTAATTTAACATTTCATTTCTAGCTCTTCTGACTGGCCTCTATTCTGACAATTGGGAAGCCCCTTTCGCGAATGCCATCTTCTTTAAGTTTGTTGGCTTTGGGGTGGCTTTCGGCGCTCACGACCTGCTCTGCAACTGGGTCAAGCTCTACATTTCGGCGGTGGTGTTGGTGGTCGCAGTCGTTTTGTTTGGTTGGCTCGAAATTCGACTGGAAAGCATGAGGAAGACGAAGAATGTCAACAGGTTATAGGTGAGACTAAAATTCAAGAAGTTTTAAAGGACTATAATTGTCATCTGATGGCAGAAGATTCGGTGCTAGAAATTTGACTTTCTTCTCGAAATTTTAATGTGATTCTAATAACGCGTTCTTCGAATATGCATGATATATAAATAATCAGAGATTAATATTTTTCTTTATTGAAATATGTGCGTGTATAGGTACAGTAATTGTACGTTTCTGATGTCTACTTAAAAAAAATATGATTTTTTTGTTAACTGTATGTTTGTTTAGTTATTTTCGTTAATATTTACCGATCAAGAGAATCAATCACTGCCAAAGCCATTAGGACATAGAAAATTTATTTAATGATAAGGAAAATACGTATTCACGTACTGTCTTAACTAATATTTTAATTTAATACAATTATACTTTAAGATATACAACAGAATTACCAATTAAATCATTTTTAAATATTTAAACAATCACTTAAAAGTCTGTGGCAGTATTAAATATGTAATTAGGTAGAATTAGGGATGAATTAGTGAAGTGAAGGATGTAAACGAAGTCAATTTTAATACTTAAAACCTGGTTGCACATAAATTAATTAAAATGAAACAATTAGCTATGATATTTCTAAGAATAAACTATTAAAATGTAAAACTTGAGATCTAATTAATTGATTTATTTAGATTTTGTAACAGGAAAAGGTCCTGAACGGAGTAAATTATTTATAATTCTGTTTAAAAAACATAAAAAATAAACTGGAGAATTGCTAAGGTCTTCAAGTGCAAATCATAAAACAGTCAGTATCATTATTAATTAGTTCATTAAATCAATTGTAAATTAAAACTTGTCATCTGTTCTGTACATTTCGTTTAATATTTAAATATACGTAATTTTAAACAAATAATGTTGTGTGCCAGTGTCTTGTTTTACAAATTTATTGTAAATATTTAAATGTAATATCAACTGTTAATAAAATCTGTATAAAAATAGCAAAGACACAAAACATATCTTTTCAAATGTTCTGTATTATATATATATTATACGTTGTATGTCCATTATACTCATAAATAACAAATTAATTAATAAATAAAGAAATAACACTACGTTAATTTCTTGTTTTATTGAGAGTTAAAGGGAATTTGTAACATTGTGTACGAAACCAATTGTCAAACTAAGTAACAACAAGTAATTGTAAGAAAAATACTTATTTCTTATCACAAACTTTGAATATTTATAATTTTTTACTTCGAAAATTAAAACGTGTCCACCAAAATTTATTAATCATCCCACAAATAATATAAAAAAATCATCAGTTTTCAATCTTATACTTTCAAAAATTATAATATGCCCGGCGCCTCCACCAAAATGATTAATTGGTACTTATTTCGAAAAATTTAAACATGTCCGGCGCCTCCACCAAAATGAACAATCAGTTCTTTATTTCGAAAAATTAAAATATGTCCGGCGCCTCCACCAAAATTTTATTGTTAAAAACAAAAATTGGTGGAGGCGCCGGACATACATTGAAAATTTTGCGCAAACTAAAAATTTTCGGATTTTTGTATTAGGAGAGCATAAGTGACAGGAGGTCTTAAAAATTTGGCTGTTTGATCCTTATGCTCGGAGGCCGGTTTGTCGCTACTTTGGAACTACTAAGGTGTTGCATTTGAACTACTATATGACAGTTTAAGATAAATAAATGTAAATAAACAAATTACGTTTTCTTTTAAATTTAAAGGTAAAATATTATGAGTTGTGCGGAAATAAGTCTGTGGGTACGTAGTTAATCGTTAGTTCATTAATATGAGTGCCCCAAAGTACTTAAATGGTAAAAAGTGTTAGTATTTTTACATCGCAGTTAAGGTTAATTTGTGTTTATTTTCTTAAATTTTAGTGAATGTATCCTTAATTATACAGTTATAGTTATTTACAGTGCATATATTTTCATAATTAGTGCCTATTTCACCCCTATTATCATAGTATTTGTTAAGGAAGAAGTAGATTAATGTACGAACTCTGGTGTACCTACCTTGGCTATTAATTGGTTTATTTGTAACTTCATAGCCCTTTTATTACTAGAAATTGTCTTACTGTAATTAGTACCATTAACTTACCTAATATCTTCCTTGTAGTTAAGTTCTATCAATTCGATGAAGATTTGTATGTTGTTACCCATATGTATTAAGATAAGTTCTACATTTTCTGTTTGAATTGTAGCAACAGTATTTTTAAAATCATTAAATTTTTCTTATGAGTGATGTTTTGTTTTATTTATTTCAACTGTTTCAATTTTATAGTTAATATACTGAATGTACGTTTACTTTCAAACGAAAATCTAACATCATATAGCTCTTTATTAGCAAAATAAAATTGTTACAACAATATTACTTATAAAGGACGGAAGAAATTACATTTACCTTGGTCCTTAAGTAATTAACTGTCGCAGGAACAGTTAAATAGTAAAAGCATTTTAATAAAATCCTCATTTCTCTTATAAACTATGATACATCCCCATTTTTCGATTAAAATGGCACTTAATTATTTACAAAGTATAAGAAATACTTATTCAAAAATAAATTACAAAAAACAATTTATAA
Organism: Agrilus planipennis; assembly: GCF_000699045.2. NCBI lineage: Eukaryota > Metazoa > Arthropoda > Insecta > Coleoptera > Buprestidae > Agrilus > Agrilus planipennis. The sequence goes on from NW_020438962.1 coordinate 732,677, forward strand.
ATCATTAATCGCGATATAAAATGCTACTTTTATTACACTTATACCTCTAAGTCAGCTTTTTTCATATTTATTGGTCCCTAATTATATTGTTTAATGAAAACAGATTAACTAATTGTTTAATAAAAGTTTGCTGTAAGTTACATTACAAAAAAAATAAGTTAAAATCAAATTTAGAGGCTTCAGAATCAACTAGAATAATATTAAAATTCAAGATTGTGGAACTTACTTGAGCCTATAATTTTAATTAGTTTTTAATACCTTTTGACGTTACAATTTCATTAATTCACAGCCAATAACATCTACAAACCTTTTTCTTATTGATTTCAATAAATGTTTACTACAATTTTGTATTTTATACGAAATAAAACTTAATAATTTTGAAAATAATACTGCAATTAAGTAGATAAAAAGAAAAACATGAATTAAAGTTACACTTTTAGCTATTTCTCTTTGAAATTATTAAATAATACATAAACAAACGATTTGCTCCCTATTTTTCGATAAAAGACACTTGCCACAAGTTCACAATGAATATTTTAAAAAGTTTTCGTTGTTAAAAAGGAAAACAAAAGTACAACTTAAAGTTGAGTTGTAATTACTGATTTTCTGATAATAGCCGTTTCAGTGGTGTTCACCTTCGCCACTGGGGATTGTATCACCTCAGACGATACTAACCAAGGCGACAATTTACTCAATGAGGGTGTCACGGAGGTCGTGGTGGGTGAATTTTGAGATTCGTTATCCTGCGAATGTTTCAACACGCTTTAATAAAAAATTCACGAATTTTTTTTAAAAAAATTGAATCAAAAACGTAACCCTGCGATAAAATGATGGCTGTGACCAAAAGAAGCACTAAAACTAATACACAAAGCGAATGATAAAGACTTACCTCGCTGTTGGCTGCTAATGAGTCGCCCCCTTCGCTGACGTCGCTATTTTTAGCACCCTCGTCGACCTCGTCAGTCTCTCTAAAAGGGTTGTTACAGGGCAAAAAGGGATTATTGCTCGAGGAATTTAACGGGAACGAAACGGCGTTTTTGTCCACCTCAGTAGAAAAATTCACAAACGGATTAGAATTATTATTAACTCCAGCTCCCCCATTCGAGAAAAACACCCCCCTCGGACTTTTCGGACTCTTTACTGTCTTCTTGTCGGTCGGAGAGTTCAAAATTTTCATGGGAGTCAATATTTCAGATGAATTAAAAAGAGTGAGTGACTTTTTGTTGCGATTTTCAGGACTTTGAAGGGTTTTCTTTTCAAGTTTTCCTTTTTCGGAATGGCCGAAAAATGTTACGGTTACGGGGGTCGTACTGCGTTTGACATTCTCAGTTTTTTCAGACTTTGTGGGGCTGGGTATTAGGGAGGCGGTGGTGCTAGGAGGACCCGCTACTGACAACGTTAACTTGTCACCACCCTAACAAAAAACAATTAAAGGTAATGTACAAAAACGCCATTTTCACAAAAGGGGATAAATATGAAGGTTCAGGGAAAAAAAAGAACAAACTACATTAGAAGCTAGCAGCACAACACAAGCCGGTAAAAATACATGAAATCTTCACAAAATAAAAACAGATACAATGAGCCTTTAAATGAAATTTGTGAATTATTTTTAATTACATTTGGTCCAAAAAATATTATAAGCACCAAAATTTCAAGCCCATAATAACAAGTAAATATTTGTCTGCACAAAACTATGATAATTATTAAACTAATGATCATAATTTATTTACAATGAATGAATTCATAAGGTGCAACACATGTGCATGAAATTTTTGTTACGTTAAAAAACGAAAAAAAGAACAAAAAAATGATTTGTTAACTTACCACAGCTACAAAGGTCGCAGCATTTAATGAGTTCAAACTGGTCTCATCGTCTTTGGCAGCAGCCACAAACATCTGATTTGTCATCTTCGTTGATAGCATAGAAGGAGCTCCATTATTTAATTCTTCTTCCACTTTAGCTAAAACAATAAACTTTTAGGACTTGCAATAATTAAAACAAAAGAAACTGCTTAAAAGTAGAACAAACAATTGCTTATAACTGAAACAAAAGAATCAGCTAATAATTAAAACAAAAGGCTTGTTTAACAATCAAACTAAAGAAATATTAAGTAAAATTTACTTAGAGAAAANTGCAGGTTTAATAAAATAAAAATATTAACAAAACATCAGCCACTATGGTATTAATCAACGATTTAAGTACATTTTGGCACTTATTAGAAAACATTAACAAATTTCAATATGCAACACTTTCGGCCATCTTGAAATGCCACAAACATCAAAATTATTTAGTTCAAAGCTATCACCACTGGCTGTAGTTCTAATGAACACTGCGTTAGCTATTGGAACTACGAAGCCATAGTTGTCAAATTTTAAGGTTATGATTGAGTCAGATATATTTTTTTTGCCAGTAATTATTACCTTTCAATATGTTACACTTGAGTTGATTTAGAGGAATAGGTTTGACCGAAGTATTGAGAAACTTGGTAATATTATTAGGTATTTCTGCTGATAATGATTTCATCAAGACTTCCCCATCGAGATCTGTAAAATGAAAAAAAAAAATAGGTCTCATAAAAAAATACTATTCTGCAAGTTATAAAACGTACCATCAGATTTATCGACAAAAGTCGAGACTTCGTTTCTTTTTTCATCCCTGTGCACACCATTCAAAGTCTCTTTTGCGAGACTCTTGAGCAGCATGTCGAGCTGACTGTCGGCTGTCGATGATGGGGTAGGACTCACCGACAACTCTTTGAAACTCGTTGGAGACGATGCCTGTTGGCTCCTCTTCAGAGTCCCATTTTTTGAAGAAGAAATCGACAAAGCAGGACTATAACAAGATAAAATAAAAATAAAAATTATAATTATTGATTTCAACGCGATATTTTACCTGTAAGAGGAACTACAACCAATTGAGGCCTTTCCAAAGGAATTCTGTCCCACTGACGCCTTACCAAACGAACTATGCCCTATAGAACCCTTTCCAAAACTGTTCTGGCTCAATAAACCTAACGATTCGGAAACTAATGAAATCAAAAGGTCAATTAATGACTTACAAAACTTCTGTTACAAAATTAAAGTACCTGGTTTTGTAACATCGTCAGTAATTCCACAGCATCCGGATTCGTTATCTGTGGTGTTGGTAGCGTTAGATCTACTAGAGGCCCTGCTGGAACAAGGCTGGAGGCTTTCCGGGCCCTTATTTGAAACTATATCAGCACATTCTACTGCCTTTTGAGCCTCTATCTGCTCCTTTTGCTGTCTTTCGCGTAAAACGTGGCTCTGACGACGCCCATATCTGAAAACAGTCAAAAAGAAATTTTTTAAAGTGATAAAACATTTTATTCCAGTTACCTTTGACTCGGTCTTCTCTCCAATTGGACAGTTCTCCTTGCTCTGGCCTGGTAAGTGCTCTGGTACTCAGTCCTACCGGAATATCGGAACCTGGAACCCATTCGGAAGAAGTTTTGCTTGGCAGAGTTGGGTCTGGGGGGCGCCTTCAACCTGAAGAATCCATGATGCTCCACTGCACATTTCCACAGGTGTTTGCAGGCCTTTTCATTGTGTAATCTGGGGACAAAAATGAAATTATTAAATAAAACTAGAAAGGAAAATAAAAACAAAAACGTCACCTAAATACGAAGGTGTGCTCTTGCTCTCGTCCTTGATCGTCGTCTTCTACAACTACAAGCGTCAGTTTTTTCTTCTTGAAGTTCAATTTGCCAATTTTAGGCCAGAAAAATAATCCGATCTTTTGGTTTCCCTCAAACACCAAAATGCCAGTGGGTGTCAAGCCTAAATGGTACTCCATACCATCCTTTCCCTAATCGTAAAACAAAACAAACTTTTAAACATCAAAATGAAAGAATTAAAAAGCCGAAATAAAAAACTAAAAGAATTAAATAAAAAAATTAACTGGCCAAAAGTTGAGTACCTTACAAACGTATAATTTAATTAATCTACCACACTATCTGTTTGTAATGGGTAGTATGGACAAATATTAGCAATTTTCATGTATTTTTTGATATGCGACCCTAAGGAGGATGATATATTCTTACCAGCACTGTGTGCATGTCCACCCCATACATTTCCAGCCATTTAACTTTATTCAGGTAACTAAGTTCAGCCTGTGCAGGTGTTAAACCACGACATTTCTTAAATTCTTCTAATATTTCAATCTCCATCTCTTCAGTTTGGTTGGGAACAAATCTGAACTCCGAGACGGTAGCTGCAGTGTGTTGAGTCTCATCATAGTCCCCTAGTTCAGCTACAGAAATTAAAAGATAATAAATAACAATTTTCATAAAGTTACAAACGTGATTAATTACACTGTAAAGAAAGAGCGGCCAACTCCACTGCAATCTGGTGAGCACAGTCCAATCTCCCTTCAAGTATGTCCTGTTTTAATTGCAAAAAGAACTGATATCGTGTCAATTCCTCCCTTAGATTGTTTGGCTCAGACGAATAAAATTTAACTTTCAATCTCAAAGTGTAGGGAGGTCCAACTAGAACAATATAAACAATAATAAAATAAAATGCTATCAGGCAATAAAAAAATAATGACTGAAAGAACGTAATACTGATAAAAAAGCAGTAACAAATATGTATGAAATACTCTCTTGGTGCTGTAATTTAATACTTGTTTGTGAATGAAATAAAAAACATGAGTCAGAGTTGAAATAAAATTATTATTTGTAAACTTACTCTTAATTTGCTTTTTAATTGGTTTTGTTGGGTCCAGCCAATGCTTAACATGATTAACATCAGTAAACTGGAGTCCAAAGTAGTCTTTCTCTATTAAATCTAGTGAATAGAACACCTGCTCGTATAAGTCTCTTGCTTCAGCCTTTTTCTAAAACAAACCACCTGTTGTAAATGTAATGTTACATAAATAAACCAATATTATATAATTGAGACCATGATCAGCAAGAAAAAGTGTTTGTAAAACGTGAGAAGGCACAATAACAACACAATATGTTCTGTGATACTTTCACAAAAACCTCCAATGACACAGAAAGAAATTTTGTAATTTAATTAATAAAAATCAATTATAAACGTCTACACACATATGTTAAACACAAAATTAACAAAACGTTAATCGTTTAAACGTTACAGAGGGTTTATTAAGGAAAAATCGGAGATGTTACTTACAGACAACTCTACAGAAAGATCTGTCCCATCTAAAAGAATTACTTTACACTGAATTAAATTCTTATTGTAACCCTTTGATGATTTGGCATCACCTACACTTCTAGTAGTCGTTCTACCCTTACGACCACTTAAAAACCTAAACATTTTGTGAGGCACTTTATTAGGCACTTAATTTTAGAACAACATTAAACATAACTTAAGGCAATATTTGCATTATTTCTTTATCGAATGCAGGTTTAATAAAATAAAAATATTAACAAAACATCAGCCACTATGGTATTAATCAACGATTTAAGTACATTTTGGCACTTATTAGAAAACATTAACAAATTTCAATATGCAACACTTTCGGCCATCTTGAAATGCCACAAACATCAAAATTATTTAGTTCAAAGCTATCACCACTGGCTGTAGTTCTAATGAACACTGCGTTAGCTATTGGAACTACGAAGCCATAGTTGTCAAATTTTAAGGTTATGATTGAGTCAGATAGAATTAACAAGTCAAAATATTCATTTAATTAACAATAATAGGTTTAATTCTCATTAATTTGTACATTTTAAGGTTCTCTAGAAAGCACTACAGTATGTCTGAAGCACCCATAATCAAAAAGCTTGAGGAAACGGTAATAAACAGAATTGCTGCAGGTGAAGTAATACAACGACCTGCTAATGCTCTTAAAGAATTGATAGAAAACAGGTATTTTGATTAGATTTCTAATTTCTGCTCTCAATTTGCATTCTTTTCAGTTTAGATGCTAAATCAACAAACATTCAAATCACAGTAAAAAATGGGGGCCTCAAATATATCCAAGTAATAAACCCATATATTACTCCCTATTTCAACTCTCTAATTAGTGATGAAAAAAACAAATTTTTGTTTAGATACAAGATAACGGTGTGGGAATAAGGAAAGATGACTTTAGTATTGTATGCGAACGATTTACAACTTCAAAACTGCAGAAATTTGAAGATTTGAGTTCTATCTCTACTTATGGCTTTAGAGGTGAAGCTTTGGCAAGCATAAGTCATGTAGCACATCTTACAATTCAGTCTAAAACCGCCTCAGAAAAATGTGCTTACAGGTAATTTTCTAAAAAGTCCAAAAATGCCCTTTTGTTCTCATATTTATTATTCTAAACTGCAGTTAAAGAATAAGTAAATAAATACTCACTCATCGCTCATTTTAGCAAATGAGGTATCATTTCCTTGTGTTTAACACACAAACATATCACGTTTTGCACAGCTCTGATATTCATACAACATATATAACGATTATAAAGATAGCTTATCAGACTGTTATATAAACGTTATCTTTGTAGGGATAAACTTGTAAAAATAAATGGTAAATTTCCATAAATTATACATGAAAAGATTGTATGTTCATTAGCAAAGTTATTCGAAATTTGTCACATAATAATTTTAATTTTGGCACAAATTTAAAAATTATGCACAAATCTGTTTTTTTTTTATTAATTTAAAACGAATTCATTTTAAATTAGCAATTAGTAATGCATATAACATTACTTGACTTGTGATATTTATTTACTGATCTGAGACAACTTTAGAGCCCAATTTATTGATGGTAAATTAAATGGACCCCCCAAACTAATAGCTGGGAACCAGGGCACTCAAATAATAGTAGAAGACTTATTTTACAACATGAATGTTAGAAAAAGAGCTTTAAAAAGTGCGTCAGAAGAATACCAGAAAATTGCTGATGTTGTAGGGAAATATGCTATTCACAATGCCTCTGTTGGTTAGCATCACTTTATTTAAAAAAGGGATTTCTTTTTAATGAAATTATTATCTATCTACAGGTTTTAGTCTCAAAAAATTTGGAGAGAACAACGACATAAGGACACCAGTTGGTTCAAATCAGACTGATAATATAAGAACTATTTATGGGAACAGTATTGCAAGGTTTATATATTTTTTTCTTAAAAAAATATCGCATACCTATCTGAAGAGAGCCCTTTCTGGTTGTGAATGTATAATTAATTTTGTGTTTTAAATATTTGTAACTATGTTCTTTCTTATTTAAAGAGAACTGACTGAATTTTCGTTGGAAGATGACAAATATAAATTCAAAGCAAATGGCCAAATGACCAACGTAAATTATTCTACAAAACGAATGAATTTTTTACTGTTTATAAATCACCGATTGGTGGAATGTCAAAGTAAATATATATTCTTGAACTTTTCAAAATTGGAATATTTTAAATTAAAAAATAATTGTAGGTCTGAAAAAATCAATCGATCAAGTTTACACAAATTACCTACCAAAAAACATGCATCCATTTATCTATTTGAGCCTAAAATTAGATCCGAAAAACGTCGATGTTAATGTACATCCAACAAAACACGAAGTTCATTTTTTAAACGAAGAACAAATCGTCGAAATTATAACAGCAGCAGTGGAAAAGAAATTATTGGGCTGTAACAATTCCCGAGTATACTTTACACAGGTATCAAAAAAAAGAAAATATATTTTCTAGAGTTCTTTTTTTAATCCGAAAGCAATTTTAAGGCAAAATTACCTATTGTAACATCCAATACTATTCAAAGTTCGCCAAAAGAAAAATCGGAAAAGGTTTACCCCAAGGAACTTGTAAGAACTGACTCGTCCAATCAAAAACTTGAAAAATTTTTTGGGGCAACCACAAAAAAAATGGAAACGATGCAAATAACTGATCGTAATGACGATGATAACGTCGATAACAAAGTAGTAACTAATCCTGAAGACAAGTTGTTCGAAGAAAGAAATAAACAATTTTTAATCGACAACGAAAAGTTTGAATCAAAACTGTTGAACAAAACGATCGAACATAGTCCAAGTCCAAAGAAGAAAATGAAAACAGATGTTGGATTCAATCCAGTTGGGGGTGTTGTTCTAAGTCGTACCAAGGAATTGGAAGTGACCACGTAGGTCTTTTCTTCTTAAAATACATACTTAAGCACTTAATTTCAAATGTTTCATTATTTGTATTAAATTCTTAAACAAATAAAAATCTTTAATTCTTTTCAGGGTTGAATGTGAATTAACAAGCGTGCTAGAACTTCGAAAAAAGATTGAAGGCAATTGCCACCCTGCAATGCGTGAATTATTCAACCAGCATGTTTTCGTGGGTTGTATAGACCCTTCGCAGGCCCTCATTCAGCACGGCACAAAGCTTTACATGTGCAACACACAACAAATAATGGAGGAACTGTTTTATCAGTTTGTCATGTATAATTTTCAAAATTTCGGTATCATATCATTTAGCGATCCGCTGTCTGTAAAAAAACTAGCCTTGGAGGCTCTCAAATTACCAGAAACAGGGTGGACTCCCGAAGACGGCGACAAGAATGAATTGGCCGAAAAAGTAACAGAAATTTTGACAGAGAAGGGTGAAATGCTAAAAGAATATTTCACTCTAGAAATCGACGAAAATGGAGACCTGAAGACTTTACCACTTTTGCTAGGTATGTACATGATTATTTTTCTACTTTGCAGACACTTTACTTTAGTAGTTTCTTATTTAAAACTAATTGAACCAGAGAATTACTCGTATAATTAATTGATTTTTCCATTGGAATTTTATAGACAAACACGTACCGGAAATGACAGGTTTGCCCATGTATTTGTTAAGACTTGCGACGGAAGTCAACTGGGAATCGGAGTTGGAGTGCTTTGAAACGTTTGCCAGGGAAACTGCAAAATATTATTCGTTTATAGAAGAAAATGATTCGGATGAAAAGCACAACTGGAAGTGGCTTGTGGAACATGTTTTTTATCCTGCCATTAAAGACTTTTTTCTACCACCGAAATCATTTATTAATAATGCGGCTATTGTTGAACTTGCCAATCTACCGAATTTGTACAAAGTGTTCGAAAGATGTTAAAAATAATTTTTCCTTCCCATGTAATTGTTAATTGATATCTATTTTTGTACATTTTTCTTATGAAAACCATTGTGTTACCTTTTGTATTTATAATTTCTCAATTAAAATGTTTTCTTCTTAAAAACGGTCAACGAAATTTTTCCATTTAAATTCTTCCAATTACAATTATTTTTGTACAACATTATAATGTAATAATACTTCATTTGTTATTTATTTATAAACCTAATAAATTTTTGGTAAAAATACACACTGGATTTCTCTTCTAAAAATTTCCAAAAAACTCATTATAATTGTGGAAACAAAAAAGCGCACTTTAATTTTTGACATGATAAACAATTATTTTAAACCCTATTGATTGCGAAATATATGAAGAAAATAGTGGAAAATCTAATGGCACCAGCGATTTATCATTTTAATTTAAAATAAATGAAATATCAGTAACAATATGCCAAATATTGGTTACAAATACTGCAACCAAACAAGCGCAACCGCATTTTTGACAAGATAAATAACTACCTTAAAACCCCTTAATGGTGAATTATATGAAGAAAATTATAGAGAATCTGATGGTGCCAACAGTTATTCATTTGGATTTAAAATAAGGGAAATATCAGTAATATGCGAAAAACCGATCAGTATTAAAAAAGCGCACTCTAATTTTTGACATGATAAACAATTACAGTAAAACTGCTTAATGATGATTTAAATGAAGAAAACTGTGGAAAACGTGAAGTTTTTAATTTTGATTTACAATAAAGGAAATATCAGTAATCATATCCTAAAAATCCATCAATAAAACTGTAACCAAAAAAGCGCACTCTAATCTTTGACATGATAAACAATTACTTTAGAGCCCATTTATACTTATTAATATGAAGAAAACTGTGGAGAATCTAAAGGTGCCAACAGTTTTTCACTTTGTCTAGAAATAAAGGAAATATCAGTAATAATTTGCTAAACATCGGTCAACAAAACTGTAACCATAAAAGCGCACCTTAATTTTTGACATGATAAACACTTACAGTAAAACTGCTTATGATGAAGTATGTGAAAACAACTGTGGAGAACGTGATGATGTCTGCAGTTTTTCATTTTGAGTTAAAATAAAGAAAATATCAGTAATAATATCCTAAAAATCGGTCAAAAATACTGTAAACAAAAAAGCGCACTCTAATTTTTGACATGATAAACAATTACTGTAAAACTGCTTAATGGTCAATTACATGAAGAAAACTGTGGAGCACGTGATGGTGCCAACAGTTTCTCACTTTGATTGAAAATAAAGGGAATATCAATAATAATTTGCTAAAAATTGTTCAATAAAACTGTAACCATTAAAGCGCACTTTAATTTTTGGCATGATAAACAATTACTGTAAAACTGCTTATAGTGAATTATATGAAGAAAACTGTGGAGAACGTGATGGTGCTTGCAGTTTTTCTTTTTGATTGAAAATAAAGGAAATATCAGTAATAATTTGCAAAAAATCGTTCAATAAAACTGTAACCAAAAAAACGCACTCTAATTTTTGACATGATAAACAATTACTGTAAAACTGCTTAATGGTCAATTACATGAAGAAAACTGTGGAGCACGTGATGGTGCCAACAGTTTCTCACTTTGATTGAAAATAAAGGGAATATCAATAATAATTTGCTAAAAATTGTTCAATAAAACTGTAACCATTAAAGCGCACTTTAATTTTTGGCATGATAAACAATTACTGTAAAACTGCTTATAGTGAATTATATGAAGAAAACTGTGGAGAACGTGATGGTGCTTGCAGTTTTTCTTTTTGATTGAAAATAAAGGAAATATCAGTAATAATTTGCAAAAAATCGTTCAATAAAACTGTAACCAAAAAAACGCACTCTAATTTTTGACATGATAAACAATTACTGTAAAACTGCTTAATGGTCAATTACATGAAGAAAACTGTGGAGCACGTGATGGTGCCAACAGTTTATCACTTTGATTAAAAATAAAGGGAATATCAGTAATAATTTGCTAAAAATTGTTCAATAAANCTCTAATTTTTGACATGATAAACAATTACTGTAAAACTGCTTAATGGTCAATTACATGAAGAAAACTGTGGAGCACGTGATGGTGCCAACAGTTTATCACTTTGATTAAAAATAAAGGGAATATCAGTAATAATTTGCTAAAAATTGTTCAATAAAACTGTAACCATTAAAGCGCACTTTAATTTTTAGCATGATAAACAATTACTGTAAAACTGCTTATGGTGAATTATATGAGGAAAACTGTGGAGAACGTGGTGGTGTTTACAGTTTTTTATGTTGATTGAAAATAAAGGAAATATCTGTAATAATATCCTAAAAATAGGTCAAAAATGCTGTAACCATAAAAGCGCATTTTAATTTTAGGCATGATATACCTACAATTACTGTAAAACTGCTTATGGTGAATTATATGAAGAAAACTGTGGAGAACGTGATGGTGTCTACAGTTTTTCATTTTGATTTAAATAAAGGAAATATCTGTAATAATTTCCTAAAAATCGGTCAAAAATACTTTAACCATAAAAGCGCACTTTAATTTTTGGCATGATAAACAATTACTGTTAAGCTGCTTATGGTGAATTATATGAAGAAAACTGTAGAGCACGTGATGGTGCTTACAGTTTTTCATTTTGATTGAAAATAAAGGAAATATCTGTAATAATATCCTAAAAATAGGTCAAAAATTCTGTAACCATAAAAGCGCACTTTAACTTTTGACATGATAAACAATTACTGTAAAACTGCTTAATGGTCAATTACATGAAGAAAACTGTGGAGCACGTGATGGTGCCAACTTTTCAAAATTGGAATATTTTAAATTAAAAAATAATTGTAGGTCTGAAAAAATCAATCGATCAAGTTTACACAAATTACCTACCAAAAAACATGCATCCATTTATCTATTTGAGCCTAAAATTAGATCCGAAAAACGTCGATGTTAATGTACATCCAACAAAACACGAAGTTCATTTTTTAAACGAAGAACAAATCGTCGAAATTATAACAGCAGCAGTGGAAAAGAAATTATTGGGCTGTAACAATTCCCGAGTATACTTTACACAGGTATCAAAAAAAAGAAAATATATTTTCTAGAGTTCTTTTTTTAATCCGAAAGCAATTTTAAGGCAAAATTACCTATTGTAACATCCAATACTATTCAAAGTTCGCCAAAAGAAAAATCGGAAAAGGTTTACCCCAAGGAACTTGTAAGAACTGACTCGTCCAATCAAAAACTTGAAAAATTTTTTGGGGCAACCACAAAAAAAATGGAAACGATGCAAATAACTGATCGTAATGACGATGATAACGTCGATAACAAAGTAGTAACTAATCCTGAAGACAAGTTGTTCGAAGAAAGAAATAAACAATTTTTAATCGACAACGAAAAGTTTGAATCAAAACTGTTGAACAAAACGATCGAACATAGTCCAAGTCCAAAGAAGAAAATGAAAACAGATGTTGGATTCAATCCAGTTGGGGGTGTTGTTCTAAGTCGTACCAAGGAATTGGAAGTGACCACGTAGGTCTTTTCTTCTTAAAATACATACTTAAGCACTTAATTTCAAATGTTTCATTATTTGTATTAAATTCTTAAACAAATAAAAATCTTTAATTCTTTTCAGGGTTGAATGTGAATTAACAAGCGTGCTAGAACTTCGAAAAAAGATTGAAGGCAATTGCCACCCTGCAATGCGTGAATTATTCAACCAGCATGTTTTCGTGGGTTGTATAGACCCTTCGCAGGCCCTCATTCAGCACGGCACAAAGCTTTACATGTGCAACACACAACAAATAATGGAGGAACTGTTTTATCAGTTTGTCATGTATAATTTTCAAAATTTCGGTATCATATCATTTAGCGATCCGCTGTCTGTAAAAAAACTAGCCTTGGAGGCTCTCAAATTACCAGAAACAGGGTGGACTCCCGAAGACGGCGACAAGAATGAATTGGCCGAAAAAGTAACAGAAATTTTGACAGAGAAGGGTGAAATGCTAAAAGAATATTTCACTCTAGAAATCGACGAAAATGGAGACCTGAAGACTTTACCACTTTTGCTAGGTATGTACATGATTATTTTTCTACTTTGCAGACACTTTACTTTAGTAGTTTCTTATTTAAAACTAATTGAACCAGAGAATTACTCGTATAATTAATTGATTTTTCCATTGGAATTTTATAGACAAACACGTACCGGAAATGACAGGTTTGCCCATGTATTTGTTAAGACTTGCGACGGAAGTCAACTGGGAATCGGAGTTGGAGTGCTTTGAAACGTTTGCCAGGGAAACTGCAAAATATTATTCGTTTATAGAAGAAAATGATTCGGATGAAAAGCACAACTGGAAGTGGCTTGTGGAACATGTTTTTTATCCTGCCATTAAAGACTTTTTTCTACCACCGAAATCATTTATTAATAATGCGGCTATTGTTGAACTTGCCAATCTACCGAATTTGTACAAAGTGTTCGAAAGATGTTAAAAATAATTTTTCCTTCCCATGTAATTGTTAATTGATATCTATTTTTGTACATTTTTCTTATGAAAACCATTGTGTTACCTTTTGTATTTATAATTTCTCAATTAAAATGTTTTCTTCTTAAAAACGGTCAACNGATTGAAGATAAAGGAAGTAACTGTAATAATATCCTAAGAATAGGTCAAAAATGCTGTAACCATAAAAGCACACTTTAATTTTAGGCATGATAAACAATTACTGTAAAACTGCTTATGGTGAATTATATGAAGAAAACTGTGGAGAACGTGATGGTGCCTACAGTTTTTATTTGGAGTTAAAATAAAGGAGATATCTGTAATAATATCCTAAAAATAGGTCAAAAATACTGTAACCATAAAAGCGCACTTTAATTTTTGGCATGATAAACAATTACTGTAAAACTGCTCATGGTGAATTACATGAGGAAAACTGTGGAGAACGTGGTGGTGCTTACAGTTTTTCATGTTGATTGAAAATAAAGGAAATATCTGTAATAATATCCTAAAAATAGGTCAAAAATTCTGTAACCATTAAAGCGCACTTTAACTTTTGGCATGATAAACAATTACTGTAAAACTGCTTATGGTGAATTATATGAAGAAAACTGTGGAGAACGTGATGGTGCTTACAGTTTTTCAGTTTGATTGAAGATAAAGGAAGTAACTGTAATAATATCCTAAGAATAGGTCAAAAATGATGTAACCATTAAAGCACACTTTAATTTTTGGCATGATAAACAATTACTGTAAAACTGCTCATGGTGAATTATATGAAGAAAACTGTGGAGAACGTGATGGTGCTTACAGTTTTTCATTTTGATTGCAAATAAAGGAAATATCTGTAATACTATCCTAAAAATAGGTCAAAAATTCTGTAAACATAAAAGCCCACTTTAACTTTTGGCATGATAAACAATTACTGTGAAACTGCTTATGGTGAATTATATGAAGAAAACTGTGGAGAACGTGATGGTGCTTACAGTTTTTCAGTTTGATTGAAAATAAAGGAAATATCTGTCATAATACCCTAAAAATAGGTCAAAAATTCTGTAACCATTAAAGCGCACTTTAACTTTTGGCATGATAAACAATTACTGTAAAACTGCTTATGGTGAATTATATGAAGAAAACTGTGGAGAACGTGATGGTGCTTACAGTTTTTCAGTTTGATTGAAGATAAAGGAAGTAACTGTAATAATATCCTAAGAATAGGTCAAAAATGATGTAACCATTAAAGCACACTTTAATTTTTGGCATGATAAACAATTACTGTAAAACTGCTCATGGTGAATTATATGAAGAAAACTGTGGAGAACGTGATGGTGCTTACAGTTTTTCATTTTGATTGCAAATAAAGGAAATATCTGTAATACTATCCTAAAAATAGGTCAAAAATTCTGTAAACATAAAAGCCCACTTTAACTTTTGGCATGATAAACAATTACTGTGAAACTGCTTATGGTGAATTATATGAAGAAAACTGTGGAGAACGTGATGGTGCTTACAGTTTTTCAGTTTGATTGAAAATAAAGGAAATATCTGTCATAATACCCTAAAAATAGGTCAAAAATTCTGTAACCATTAAAGCGCACTTTAACTTTTGGCATGATGAACAATTACTGTAAAACTGCTTATGGTGAATTATATGAAGAAAACTGTGGAGAACGTGATAGTGCCTACAGTTTTTCATTTTGAGTGAAAATAAAGGAAATATCTGTAATAATATCCTAAAAATAGGTCAAAAATTCTGTAACCATTAAAGCGCACTTTAACTTTTAGCATGATGAACAATTACTGTAACACTGCTTATGGTGAATTATATAAAGAAAACTGTCGAGAACGTGGTGGTGCCTACAATTTTTCATTTTGATTGAAAATAAAGGAAATATCTGTAATAATATCCTAAAAATAGGTCAAAAATTCTGTAACCATTAAAGCGCACTATAACTTTTGACATGATGAACAATTACTTTAAAACTGCTTATGATGAATTATATGAAGAAAACTGTGGAGAACGTGGTGGTGCCTACAGTTTTTCATTTTGATTGAAAATAAAGGAAATATCTGTAATAATATCCTAAAAATAGGTCAAAAATGCTGTAACCATAAAAGCGCACTTTAATTTTAGGCATGATATACAATTACTGTAAAACTGCTTATGGTGAATTATATGAAGAAAATTGTGGAGAACGTGATGGTGCTTACAGTTTTTCAGTTTGATTGAAAATAAAGGAAATATCTGTAATAATATCCTAAAAATAGGTCAAAAATACTGTAACCATAAAAGCGCACTTTAATTTTTGGCATGATAAACAATTACTGTAAAACTGCTTATGGTGAATTATATGAAGAAAACTGTGGAGAACGTGATGGTGCTTACAGTTTTTCAGTTTGATTGAAAATAATGGAAATATCTGTAATAATATCCTAAAAATAGGTCAAAAATTCTGTAACCATAAAAGCGCACTTTCACTTTTGTCATGATAAACAATTACTGTAAAACTGCTTATGGTGAATTATATGAAGAAAACTGTGGAGAACGTGATGCTGCTTACAGTTTTTCATGTTGATTGAAAATAAAGGAAATATCTGTAATAATATCCTAAAAATAGGTCAAACATTCTGTAACCATTAAAGCGCACTTTAACTTTTGGCATGATAAACAATTACTGTAAAACTGCTCATGGTGAATTACATGAGGAAAACTGTGGAGAACGTGGTGGTGCTTACAGTTTTTCATGTTGATTGAAAATAAAGGAAATATCTGTAATAATATCCTAAATATAGGTCAAAAATTCTGTAACCATTAAAGCGCACTTTAATTTTTGGCATGATAAACAATTACTGTAAAACTGCTTATGGTGAATTATATGAAGAAAACTGTGGAGAACGTGATGGTGCTTACAGTTTTTCAGTTTGATTGAAGATAAAGGAAGTAACTGTAATAATATCCTAAGAATAGGTCAAAAATACTGTAACCATAAAAGCACACTTTAATTTTTGGCATGATAAACAATTACTGTAAAACTGCTTATGGTGAATTATATGAAGAAAACTGTGGAGAACGTGATGGTGCTTACAGTTTTTCAGTTTGATTGAAGATAAAGGAAGTAACTGTAATAATATCCTAAGAATAGGTCAAAAATGCTGTAACCATAAAAGCACACTTTAATTTTAGGCATGATAAACAATTACTGTAAAACTGCTTATGGTGAATTATATGAAGAAAACTGTGGAGAACGTGATGGTGCCTACAGTTTTTATTTGGAGTTAAAATAAAGGAGATATCTGTAATAATATCCTAAAAATAGGTCAAAAATACTGTAACCATAAAAGCGCACTTTAATTTTTGGCATGATAAACAATTACTGTAAAACTGCTTGAAAATTTTGAATTTTTCGTCAACACCGAATACGAGATACTGTCACCTAAAAAGCGCATTATAATTTTTGATGTGACAAACAATTATTTTGAGACCTATTCATAGTGAAATATGTGGGAAAAATTATGCAGTAAATGGAGGTGTTCGCAGTTTTCTATTTAGATTTACAAGAAGGGGAATATTACTAAGGATAGGCTTGAAGTCGTAAAGATTATGTAACCAAAAAAGCGCTCGTTAAGTTTTGCAACGTGAATGACTAATTTGGTTACATATTTTTAGTGAAATAATATGTTGATAGGAGAATGATACAATTAATTGACAAAAATTCCGTAGAACAAAACAAACAGAGAGTCAGTTGATTTTCGATTTATAGACTCGATTTATCGACCACGTTTGGAGGTTCTGAAACTACAATATCACTACATAGTATAAAACAAAGTCGCTTCCCGCTGTCTGTCCCTATGTATGATTAAATCTTTAAAACTACGCAACGGATTTTGATGCGGTTTTTTTTAAAAGATAGAGTGATTCAAGAGGAAGGTTTATATGTATAATACATGCATAATATAGTAGGGAAACACTGATAATTTTAGAGGTTTCTAATGTGATGTCGTAAATAAACACATTTTTTGCGCTTACATTGCAAACGCTGGCTGAACCCTACGAGATAGATCAAAATAATGTACTACAATATTGTACATCTTAAAAGGGTCTACAAAAAAGTCCGGGATGGTATATGTCTATCTCTTAGGGATAACCCACAATAACCATTTTTTATCCTTTACTTTTTACGAGAAATAATGGCTTATTTACGAAGCGATTTTAAGCAATACAGCATTAATTCTTATCCAATTAAGTAGTTTTAAATACATTGTACATTAAATATAGATCAATATGGCCCTTTACAGCATGTAATTTAAATGAATATTTTCGAAGATATTACAGATTTAAAATGCAGGGACATGGCGGTTGCGGCGGTACCGGCCGGGAGGCCGGTTTGTATTGTCTAATGACAAAAAAACTGTCAATGTTGACATGTTAAAGATATTCTGTAGTATATTTAGTATGTTCAGGTGATATCTTTTGAAGATTTCCTCTTTTCGATAATAATCTAAACAAAACACCCGTGCGAAGCTGGGGCGGGTCACTAGTCAATAATAAAGCAGACATCTACATAAATCTTGTAATGCACTCGAGTCAACTTCAGAATCGGAAGAGTTTTTAACAGGTTACAAATATTATCGCTTCCATCTCCGAATTCCTTTCCCGTTTATTTTGTATTTGTTCTGTTCCGGTTTTGTAAAATGAGATGGAAGTTGGTCATGACACAAAATGTAAAAGCGTCATCCGTAGCGACATCAACAAGCGGTATATTTTCTAACAGAGCAATTATAAGAAGGGAAATTGCCCGTCCGTTGCAGATGTGCTTTTAAAATTTGTCATGAATATTTAGTGGAGTGTGCTCCACGTTGCTCACGATGCCGGTTCTGGCGGTGGAAGATTGTTAGAAGTAAAGGAAATAATAACAAGTTCACGAGCGTGGATTATCTTCTTCGTTATTGCCTTTTTAGTTAATAAGTTTCCAGCGGTACCAATTTGTATTATTTTCATAATATTTGATACAGAAAATGGTACATTGGCATGATAAACAATTACTGTAAAACTGCTTATGGTGAATTATATGAAGAAAACTGTGGAGAACGTGATGGTGCTTACAGTTTTTCATTTTGAGTGAAAATAAAGGAAATATCTGTAATAATATCCTAAAAATAGGTCAAAAATGCTGTAACCATAAAAGCGCACTTTAATTTTAGGCATGATATACAATTACTGTAAAACTGCTTATGGTGAATTAAATGAAGAAAATTGTGGAGAACGTGATGGTGCTTACAGTTTTTCAGTTTGATTGAAAATAAAGGAAATATCTGTAATAATATCCTAAAAATAGGTCAAAAATGCTGTAACCATAAAAGCGCACTTTAATTTTAGGCATGATATACAATTACTGTAAAACTGCTTATGGTGAATTAAATGAAGAAAATTGTGGAGAACGTGATGGTGCTTACAGTTTTTCAGTTTGATTGAAAATAAAGGAAATATCTGTAATAATATCCTAAAAATAGGTCAAAAATGCTGTAACCATAAAAGCGCACTTTAATTTTAGGCATGATATACAATTACTGTAAAACTGCTTATGGTGAATTAAATGAAGAAAATTGTGGAGAACGTGATGGTGCTTACAGTTTTTCAGTTTGATTGAAAATAAAGGAAATATCTGTAATAATATCCTAAAAATAGGTCAAAAAT
>NW_020438962.1:753656-759454 GCF_000699045.2 Agrilus planipennis
CTTATCCAATTAAGTACTTTTAAATACATTGTGCATTTAATATAGATCAATATGGCCCTTTACAGCATGTAATTTAAATGAATATTTTCGAAGATATTACAGATTTAAAATGCAGGGACATGGCGGTTGCGGCGGTACCGGCCGGGAGGCCGGTTTGTATTGTCTAATGACAAAAAAACTGTCAATGTTGACATGTTAAAGATATTCTGTAGTATATTTAGTATGTTCAGGTGATATCTTTTGAAGATTTCCTCTTTTCGATAATAATCTAAACAAAACACCCGTGCGAAGCTGGGGCGGGTCACTAGTCAATAATAAAGCAGACATCTACATAAATCTTGTAATGCACTCGAGTCAACTTCAGAATCGGAAGAGTTTTTAACAGGTTACAAATATTATCGCTTCCATCTCCGAATTCCTTTCCCGTTTATTTTGTATTTGTTCTGTTCCGGTTTTGTAAAATGAGATGGAAGTTGGTCATGACACAAAATGTAAAAGCGTCATCCGTAGCGACATCAACAAGCGGTATATTTTCTAACAGAGCAATTATAAGAAGGGAAATTGCCCGTCCGTTGCAGATGTGCTTTTAAAATTTGTCATGAATATTTAGTGGAGTGTGCTCCACGTTGCTCACGATGCCGGTTCTGGCGGTGGAAGATTGTTAGAAGTAAAGGAAATAATAACAAGTTCACGAGCGTGGATTATCTTCTTCGTTATTGCCTTTTTAGTTAATAAGTTTCCAGCGGTACCAATTTGTATTATTTTCATAATATTTGATACAGAAAATGGTACATTGTACATCAGGATAATGTTTGCAATAATAATAACAATTGCGATTGAAATTTTTAGCTTTTAATTAAAACGGAAGGATGTTTCAACAATAATACACTAAAAAGGAAACAACTCCACAATTGTTTCGACCCATTCGATCATTTTCAAGAGTACGGAAATGTAACTAAATCTGAAGCAATAAATTTTCAATATTTAAACTACGACAATGGGGGTTACAATATAAAGAAACATCATCATCGTCATAAGGTCGTCAGTCCTAGGACTGGTTGAACACGTACCTCCACTCGTTGCTATCCTGAGCTAATCTTCACATTTCCTTAAAACTAGAACAATCCACATCCTTAACTATTTGCGAACAGTAATCTAATCTAGGTCTACCTCTACCTCTCCTAACTCCTGTGTCTGCCTCTAATATGTCTCAGACTAGACCTTCATGACCAAGAAGGTGTCCTACCAACCTATCTCGCCTATTTCTTATTGACTTCCATAGAGTCCTTTATTCTCCTATTCTTTCTAATACCTCTTCATTTCTAACCTTTTCTACGCACGTTATCCTCGTCATCCACCTATAACGCCACATTTCGAACGCTTCTAACCTTTTCTTTTCCGCCGCGCCCACTGTTCATGTTTCGCACCCGTATAATGCCGTGCTCCAAACATACACCTTTAACAACCTTATTCGAATTTCTAAATTAAACGTTCGCAAGCATAGAAGTGACTTCTTTTTATTAAAGGCGACACGACCCTGCGCTATCCTCTGCTTTATATCCCTACTACTCCTTCCATCCCGACTTATCTGACTTCCTAGATATCTAAAATTAGCCACTTCTTCTAATTTTTCGTCTTCTATCTTTACATTCGCTCTTTCCCTACTTTTTCTTCCCTTGCATACCAGTATTTTAGTTTTACTTTTATTTATTTTCGTACAGTACTGATCTGTCAGTACTAAAATTATTGGTTTTTAAATAAAACGCAAGGATGTTTCAACAATAATACACTAAAAAGGAAACAATTGTTTCGATCCATTCGATCATTTTCAAGAGTACAGAAATGTAACTAAAACTGAAGCAATAAATTTTCAATATTTATACTTAAACTAAGACAATGGGGGTTACAATATAGAGACTAGGGTGAGACAATTTATAGTGGATAAAAATTAAAATGTACTTTGACATTAGTATTCAATAATAATCGCTATTGTGCTTCTTAAAACGCTTCATATAGAATTAATTTATCAATAGTACGTAAATACAAACCGTATTTAAATTTTGGTGGAGGCGCCAAACATATTTTTGTATTAGAACTTTATTAGCCTGGTAGATTGGATTACAAAAATTATCAGGTCTTTCACCCTCTTTATTAGCAATGGAAAACCCCGAAATTTCATTATGAAATAAAACTTTTATTTACTTATAATAAATTTTTGATTTTATTTTCGGTACGCGAATTTGGCTAGGATATTGAGGCAATTGAATTGATGAATTGGTCCGTATTTTTTATACGTATATGCATATGTGTGTGTTTATGTGTATTTGTATGTGTGTGGACGTATTTGGACCAACAAAGGGCATCAGTAAAGCCGGAAACTGAAAGCGTACGAGCACACAATTACACGGTTGAGAATCGTTTTATTGAAATTTAAATGTGGTTTCAATAACAGCCCTCCCTGGATATGCCTGTGTGCGTGCGTGTATGCATGTGTGTAGATATCGTGACCTACATGTGTATGCAGCTCGCATTATCAAGCAGAATTACCACGGTAATTGCATCAAATTCTAGCAGCGATCAATATGGACTTTACGCAAGGAAGAAACCAGAAAATACTAAAATTCAAGATAAATATTGTGGTACAGTGAACCCTATCGTTGGTTTCATGGAATTCGGAAATGATTACCATAATTGTTGTGTCTTCATTTATTCCTGTCTTCCGGTAATTATTTCTTTGTGTTAGATAACTGTTTTGCCTCCTTAACATTCCTTTCTTCCAGTAATTCTCTCTTTATATTTGATAACCGTTTCATGTCTCCATGTATCTACTTCTTTTTTCCACTAATTCTCTCTTTGTATTAGAAAACTGTTTTGCCTCCCTAACATTTCTATCTTCCAGTAATTCTCTCTTTATATTTGATAACCGTTTCATGTCTCCATGTATCTACTTCTTTTTTCCACTAATTCTCTCTTTGTATTAGATAACTGTTTTGCCTCCCTAACAGTCATATCTTCCAGTAATTCTCTCTTTATATTTGATAACCGTTTCATGTCTCCATGTACTTCTTTTTTCCACTAATTCTCTCTTTGTATTAGATAACTGTTTTGCCTCCCTAACAGTCATATCTTCCAGTAATTCTCTCTCTATATTTGACAACCGTTTCATGTCTCCATGTACTTCTTTTTTCCACTAATTCTCTCTTTGTATTAGATAACTGTTTTGCCTCCCTAACAGTCATATCTTCCAGTAATTCTCTCTCTATATTTGACAACCGTTTCATGTCTCCATGTACTTCTTTTTTCCACTAATTCTCTCTTTGTATTAGATAACTGTTTTGCCTCCCTAACAGTCATATCTTCCAGTAATTCTCTCTCTATATTTGACAACCGTTTCATGTCTCCATGTACTTCTTTTTTCCACTAATTCTCTCTTTGTATTAGATAACTGTTTTGCCTCCCTAACAGTCATATCTTCCAGTAATTCTCTCTCTATATTTGACAACCGTTTCATGTCTCCATGTACTTCTTTTTTCCACTAATTCTCTCTTTGTATTAGATAACTGTTTTGCCTCCCTAACAGTCATATCTTCCAGTAATTCTCTCTCTATATTTGACAACCGTTTCATGTCTCCATGTACTTCTTTTTTCCACTAATTCTCTCTTTGTATTAGATAACTGTTTTGCCTCCCTAACAGTCATATCTTCCAGTAATTCTCTCTCTATATTTGACAACCGTTTCATGTCTCCATGTACTTCTTTTTTCCACTAATTCTCTCTTTGTATTAGATAACTGTTTTGCCTCCCTAACAGTCATATCTTCCAGTAATTCTCTCTCTATATTTGACAACCGTTTCATGTCTCCATGTACTTCTTTTTTCCACTAATTCTCTCTTTGTATTAGATAACTGTTTTGCCTCCCTAACATTCCTATCTTCCAATAATTCTCCCTTTATATTTGATAACCGTTTCATGTCTCCATGTACTTTTTTCCATTAATTCTCTCTTCGTATTAGGTAATTGTTTTGCCTTCCTAACATTCCTATCTTCCAGTAATTCTCTCTTTATATTCGATAACCGTTTTATGTCTCCATGTACTTCTTTCTTCCACTAATTCTCTCTTTGAATTAGATAAATGTTTTGCCTCCCTAACATTCCTATCATCCAGTAATTCTCTCACTTCTTCATTATCCAGTAATTTTCTTATTGGTAGTTCTTAAATAAAATTTAGAACCCGCTATTTTTCGCTGTAATTCCTATCTTCTACCATTGTCCATTAATTCTCCTTAACGTACAAAATCAATGCACTTGATGTACTACTTTCCTAATCTATAAATCTTCATTATCTTCCTTATTTCAATAGTTTTCTCATTATCCATTAATTCGATTCTAATCGATAATTTTCTGACAATTTCCTTGCTAATTAGTTCGACGATATCTATTATCTCCTATGTAATTCCTTCGGTTTCGAATTCGAATTATCCTATTATCCATTAATTCCGTAATAACTGTCTGATTATCTATAATTCCCTTACTGTGTAGAATTATAAAACTTCTCGAACTAATGACAACCACATAATTGTACAAAGAATTATCATGGTAATCGGTTTCTCCTGGCGGATGGATTTTCTTTGTGAAGCGCTGGTAATTCTTTAAAAAGATATTACCCGCCAAGTTCCTTGTCATGAAAATGATAAAGTGATTTGAACTCAATAGTGGAATATGAATCGGAAAACTTGGTGATAATAATTTGTCAGCCCATTTCTCACAAGTCTGTAATCCAACAGCGAAAAACTCAGTTTATCGAAAGGGAGCATTTTGGTGAAAGGAAAGAGAATCAAAAGGAATAGAAACCATTTGGAGCATTAAAATATTTAATTGCAAACACAAATAGTTTAAAATACTTTGAATTAATGAAGTTCAAATATTAATTGTTGTTATTGGAACGAAGTCCTTTATTGATGAGCAGGGTGCTCCACGACACTACGTAGAAAAACGTTTAGAAAAATAACATTGAAGGACATGTAATTCCTTTTAGTTTATTCTTGAGTGTAACACTTTAAACGAACCGTCTCAACAATTATTCACGAGATAATCCGTCAGCTAATCCGTATAAATCAAACATCTATCACCGCGGCTTATTCTCTTCACTTTTATCTGTGGTATTAGGGCATTTGTGTAGGAAGAAACGGTTAGCGATATTTATTTTGTTCCTTTATTTCATCAAAATCTCCGAGAGCGGGACGGGAAAATTTATCATTAATTAATCCTCTTAAAGCAATTAAGTGGGGCCGTTTACAAACATATCTCCCTATACATATAGTACGAAACATTGCTGGGCTCTTCACGCTTAATGTAACCTATGGGATAGGTATATATTTAAAATCGGTTTAAAATGCTTTGTTCCAAGGAAAGAATACAGTGGAATTCGTTTATTATGACTCCGGCTATATTGACCAACCGCTTAATATGAAGTAATTGCAGTGTTGTTTGGTTTTCACATTAAATTCTCTATAGAAAAGTTTGGTTATCATGACTCCGTTTAATATGACATATCGTTTATTATGACTGATTCTCAAAAAATCATATCCGGCTATAGTGACCCAAAAGATTAATCATAACATTTTCGCTCAGTTTTCTGACCCTTCTTATGTATATTGATATTGTGGAAATGAAAGACAGTTTTCGTATAATAAACAAATACTTTATTAAATTATATATTGACCGTTCTGGTCCAACACCTTTTGCCATCTTTCTGGTAGTAGCATAATTCCACGCTCATAAAATTTTTGGTCTTTGCT
>NW_020438962.1:765254-792843 GCF_000699045.2 Agrilus planipennis
CACTGAACATATTAACTTTTTATTTGATTTAACCTTAGAAGAAAACTTCGTCGACTCCATCATCAAAAAAATTTTTACTTTTTTAACGTGTTTTATTATTTTAATAAACAATTTTACAATTTGCGTGCACAGTTCCTATGTAAATTTTTCCCTCATTCGAGTTATAAATTTTGCCACCAGATGGTGTATGCCCATTTGACGGATCCCAATACAAGCATTAGCTTTAAAGTGAGATTATCTTATTATTATTGGACCACCCTGTATATGTACAAATTCAAAAATGATAATATATTTTATTACAACTCACTTTTTTTGAAACCGCTTCCCCTTCCGCTTCCTCTGAAGAAACCCTGCAAAACAAAAACACGTATAATACACATTTTTATCTTGGTAAAAAATTAAATTTTGGCTTATCTATTAGTGAGATGAATTCACTAACAAATCATGAGAATTTTTGTAACCGGCATGACATCACAGTCTATACAGTGGCGTCTCGAAAAATATCACCAACGAATGACCCCGCAGCAAGGAAGATGTCTAATAAGTCAGAGATATTTACACTGCGTCCACTTGTAAAGATTATTAACTATATTTCTAAGCAATTTAATCAGTTAATCTAAACCAATCTTCTACATATTCTTGGAACAAGAAGTAGTACTTCAACTGAACGAACGGGTGTTTTTATTCATAAATTAGATCGATTTATAGTGGATACTATAATAACTGTGAAGATTAGTGGATATTGGTGAAATCCAAGGATATAATTGTTATTTTTATTAATTCCTGTGTTCTAATGCTTGGACCGCCACTGTGACGATACATGGAAATGTTTTCCGTTATGGCATTCCGACAGCTCGGTTTAATTAAAATTTTAAGAAACGCTCGCAGCTACTTTAAATGTAAAACAGATATTAAATTTATTATCCAAATTAAATGCCTCTTTCGAGTTTTCAAAAAAGGCTTTTGTGTTGCCTTTTTGTTTTTGTTTCGTGGTCCAGCCATGCTGCACCGTCCAGACTTGAATGAAAATTGCTTTCATATGAGATTGTGTTACATTTAGCAAACAAACGGTCATTTGAAATGATTTAATTAAAAACAAAGGAATACCTTTAACAATAAGCGTCAAGCTTTCTATTTATGTATCTATGTCAAATGATTTTTTACGTTTACGGCTAAATTTTCCTTGGTAACACCCTGTAGTAAGAAAGGAAAAATGAATGACAATATATGATAAGAAAGATTAAAGGTCAAAAGAATTTTAGGAAGGAGAAAAATAGGGATGCTGGACAAATATATGGAGCGTAATGGAAATTGAGGAGAGACGTATTTGGAAGGGGTGGAAATGGAGTAAGTGATATAGAGGATTCGTCATTATAAGGTCGTCAGTCCTAAGACAGGTTGGACACGCACCTCCACTCTATCCTATCCTGAGCTAATCTTCGCATTTCCCTAAAACTAGAACATCCTATATCCTTAACTATTTGTGAACATTAATCTACCTCTACTCCTCCTAACTCCTGTTTCGGCCTCTAATATGTCTCTAGACTAGACCTTCATGCCTGAGAAGGTGTTCTACCAACCTATCTCACCTACTTCTTATTTCTTAGGAGATTAGTTCACTATAAAGAAAAAAACAGCAGGACTGAGCGGAACACATTTGGAAATATATTACAAATGGTGAAGTAGGTAAAATACTGTATGAAATTTTGGGAATAATATGGGAGACAAATAAGGCATCCTTAACTATTTGTGAACCCTTAAACTAATTTAAATCCTCCTCTACTCCTCTTGACTCCTGTTTTTGTTTCTAATACGTAAAAAGGATCATAACCTGGCATTATTTCGGCGAGCTGAAGTCAAAAAGGTGAATAAGTTACCTTGAAAAGTTATAATAGACGCTTCTGTACTCAATCAGCTCTTCGACACGAAATATCGATTTTACCCTTTAACCGGAAATGGAGGAAGGCAATCCGTCGGAGTTTCGTTCGTAACCATTTCTAAATATTGGTTTTGACTAAATAACGCGCCGGAGAACTCCTATTCCTGTGTCTCCCTTCCTTCTCCCTCTTCCGCCCTCCCACTCCCGGCGATCCCCGAAGATCTCGGTGCCGCTTTCAACCCTTTCGTCGTAGCAGCATCCACCCCCGGATGCAATTTCAAGGAACGAGATGAAATAATTGTGTTGCATTTAATGCCAGAATTGCGGCGACGGCTACGACCGACTGGGAAACTTTTTGAATCTATCTCTCTCCTTCTCTTTCTCTCTTTTTCTATTTTTCACGGCTGAGTCAGCAGTTTTTGCTGCTTCATTTCCCGATGGTGACGTGACACGACAAAGCGCATTTTAGTATGCATTTAACGAATTCCCGCAAGCGGCCCGGCAAAACATTAGGTAAATATTGTGCAGGGCGACAACCTCTCAGTCAAAGAATGGCTAGAACTGAGGAAATTTAATTTCTCAGCTGAAATGGAACACTTTGTATCCCCCCGTTTCACTCACAAACGGAACTGTTTGCAAGAACTACCGATCAAGCTTTGTCTTCATATACATATGCATAAACAAAGATCTAAAAGAATTACATTTTTCGGTTTCAAAATAACGTTTCACAATCCCTTTATCATCCTCATCATCATCATCATCATCATAGGGTCGTCAGTCCTAACACTGGTTGGACAAGCACCTTCACTCTTTTATATCCTGTACATTCCACATCTTTGACTTTTTGTAAATAGTCGTCTAATCTAGGTCTACCTTCACTCCTCTAAAGTCATGTTTCGGCCTCTAATACGTGTCTAACAAGCCTTTCATGTCTGAGAAGGTGTCCTACCAACATATCTCGCCATAGCGTCCTCTGTACTCCTACCTCCGCATTTCTAACCTCGATTCACGGTATCCTCATCATCGGCCTGTACCACCACATTTCAAACGATTTTAACATCTCCATCCGAATAAGAATTATCATAAAAGAAAGCTTTTGGGTGTTTCTTTCCTACCAGTCACTAATACTTGTGGGCGGGCAGTCCCTTCAGACTACACCGGAGGGTAGGGCGGAAGGCCCTCTTCAGCCTTCTTTCAGGAATCCTGGGAATGAGTGGTTGGTGGTTCTAGTGAGAATGATGAGACAGACGAAATGAAGACAGAAGAGAATGAAAGATTATCTGTGGAATATTACTGCCCAAGTATTTGCCTAAGAGACCACAGAATACCTCCGCATTTCTAAACTCGAGTCACGGTATCCTCATCATCGGCCCGTACCACCACATTTCTAACGCTTTGAACCTTTCCATCCGAATAAGAATTATCATAAAAAAAAACTTTTGGGTGTTTCTTTCCTACCAGCCACTAATCCTGGTGGGAGGGCAGTCCCTTCAGACTACACCGGAAGGTAGGGCGGAAGACCTTCTTCAGCCTTCTTTCAGGAATCCTGGGAGAGTGGTCGGTGGATCTGGTAAGAAAGATGAGACAGACGAAATGAAGACAGAATAGAATGAAAGATTATCTGTGGAATATTACTGCCCATGTATTTGCCTAAGAGACCACAGAAAAACTTGGACTAAGGTCCGGTCCTGGAATCGAACCAGCGTCTTCCAGAATGCTAACCAATGAACTAAACCTCTAGACCAAGATTCTACAATCCCCTTCCTCTATTCTCGAAGGCAAGTAATAATTGAATTAGTTACAATACGACTGCATCTCGTTCTATTTTGGCAGAATGAAGGAATGTGAATGCATTACCGCTCCAATCCAATCCCGTTCACACCTTAGTTCGTCTCAGGATAATAACACCTTCTAGTCAACGACGTGACCTGGCTTTTTTCATATTCAAATTTGTTCAGAACTTGCCTGAAAAGTTATTTCCGATTTATCTAAAATACGCTTCGGGAATGTCCAACTTTTAGGGCACAACTTTTTCCGTTTTTTTTTTTCAGACGACGGAAGTAGTTTCCTCTGAGACACGTGAAAGGCAAAAGGACTAAGCCGTATAATCATTTACAATAAGAAACCTAAATTCTACAGTGACAAAAATTAACGTTAAGAAGTATTAAAGGGTTTGGCACCCTCGTCAGAGTGATTATAACTGACAGGAACTACGGGAACTGTGATAGTTCTTTTCCTTTTGGAGTGAATACATGTATGAATTACTGAGCTTTTTAATAGCAGAATTACACAAAATAATGTTTTCCGAATTTCCAGTTTTTTTTAATGAAAAGAACGTATGTGACGCCACTGGTGTACAATATCGCAGAACGATTAATTTTACGTTAACTTTCCGTCCCGTTTTGATCTTCAACATTACACAGGGCCGAAAGACCGGGGCCAAACGAGAGAAAAATGTAGAACCCTAATAACGCCTTGTTTCATGCTGCAAAAGCTGTTTGGGGAAGATTTATTGACTTGTGGAGGGTAAATTCCCGAAATTCCTGCTCCGAGACGGGAACGCAGTTAATTGTCCAAAGAACTGCCGGTTTAATAATGTCAAAAACACAGTCGTCTAGCAAAAGTATTGGAAAACAATGCAGAACCAGTCTGTTCATTTATTTTTTGCAACAGGATCTTTAATGTTAAAATAATATAATAGAGCTACCCAAGTTTAATTTTATTAATTCGTTTTTTTTTGTATTCATCATACACCATCTATCGGAGAACTACTTGGCCAGGCTAATATTTGTAACTCCCCTTTGCAACGTGCTAATACTACTGCCATCCAAAAAATTCATAAAGTCCGATGCTCATAAACATGTCTGTTTGCATCTCTTTCTGTTGCACATCAATTGCTGTAACGTTATTCCTTTTTCTTTATTAGTGTCCGCTGCAATTCCTACCTGGCATCTCTCTTGTATGTTTACGATATTCCCTACAACCGCTCTAGTCTTGTTAGCATCTCATTCTGTTGCACATCAATTGGTGTAACGTTATTCCTTTTTCTTTATTAGTGTCCGCTGCAATTCCTACCTGGCATCTCTCTTGTATGTTTACGATATTCCCTACAACCGCTCTAGTCTTGTTAGCATCTCATTCTGTTNAGCGAACCAGTTCTGGCACTGGCGTACTGTCAACACACCTTCTCCATACACATCAGTCAATTTCTTTCTGGCTTGAACAGCATTTTTACCCTTTCTGTAGTAAAACAGTAAGATATGTCGAAAATGCTGCTTATTGCTCTCCTAACTAAATAACTAACCAAAATAGAAAATTGTTAATTTTCTAAGACTATGCTTGGTATGACGCCCGCTTAGTATGACGTGTTCGTCATTTCCCTTCGACGTCATTATAAGCGGATTCTAGTGTACATGAAAGTTACTTCAAATATTTCAACTCATAAATCCGCCGGAAGTGATACATATTTTTATTTAGTCTTTAGCATTTGCTTTCGGTCTTGCATATTCGGTCTTATTTTTAGTCTTTGTCTTCAATCTTGGTTTTAGTCTTGTTGTTGCACTTGGTAGTACAAAAACAGTCTTGTTTTTGCTTGTTTTTATTAAACTTCTACATTACTGTTGTTGTTCTTCATTATGTTATCGTGTATCATCAGGTAGTTTTAGAGAGAAATTTCAACTTAAATAATTGATTGAGATAGCTGCATAAAACGTGCCCTTGTCCAAAATCTGTTTAAACTAATACGAGTATCTGGTACAAGTCATCAGTTTTCAAACAGGATATTTCCGCAACATTATCTATCGGAAAAATTCTGGTAAGTCCTCGAATGTAAGCTGGAAACAAAACGTATTGAATCGCTACCCAATAGCCGCTATATCGCACATGTGGTGGCATCGACGGTAGCAGTATAAAGTTCATCTCATAGTCACTCATCCTCAAACATGTACACGCATACATTCATACACATGTACGTGTGTATGTGTGCGGATACGTATTCAAAACCCTCTCGACTTTTTTGCATGGTCAACTGCATCGATTTCCCTTCTGTAACGACCCCCTGTGCGCCACCGCAACGGAGTACCGTCGCTGAAAAGGGAGAATATGCAGAATAATACTGATTTTTATCTGTTTCCAAACATGACCCACGCTTCGCAGAGCTATCTACGATCTCTTTGTGTGCCACGCTCGGAATTACTTCCCGAACTATAGCAAGAGAAAATGTCGCTGGTGTGTGTGGTGGTGAGACCCGAGGGAAAGGGGGTTGTTGAGTTAGTCGGAAAACATCAGCCCCACGTCGTTTGCAGATAACACTCTTGAAATGGGATACGAATTACTTACGTAAACGAAAAACATGAT
The DNA here is from genome assembly GCF_000699045.2 of Agrilus planipennis. Lineage (NCBI taxonomy): Eukaryota > Metazoa > Arthropoda > Insecta > Coleoptera > Buprestidae > Agrilus > Agrilus planipennis. The sequence continues at coordinate 771,490 of NW_020438962.1, forward strand.
GATGGCAAAAGATTGTCTTCAAAACAAGGGATTTGGTTGAGAACAAAAAGAAAACGGACAGACAGACACGCGAGTGATCCTACAACGGTTTTATTTTTGATCGGACGTACGAAACCGTAAAACGGAAGGGGACATTGCAATTCCTTGTCTAGGGGTACGAAAAAGTGAAGTAACAGGAAGTTGTTATCAGTTTAGTACAGTGGATGCTTCATTATCATCCCAAAAATTAAACAAAAAGCTTTCTACATCTTTATGATCCATCAGATCAATGTTCAGAAACGTAACGGAAATGTCTTGCTCACTTCAAAAATAAAACAGAAAACTTCATCTGCAAGAGCAAACCCAAAAATGAGATCACATCTGAATGATTTGTATGCCAGAAGTAAAAGGGTAAAGTATAAACGTTGTTAATGAGGAAGAAGTTATATTTACAATGTCTTTTCACTGATGTTTTCAAAATGGTGTTCCGAGTCCTGTGGAATACATGCCAAAACTACCATTCAGAACAAAACATGCCCAATCCTAGAGACGGATGTGGGTTCCAAATGGAACGTAGAATTAGATCCTAAAAATACTGACGGACTGTCAAAAATCGATGTGAGACGCAAAAATTTTGAGCATGAGGACGAATTAGGAGTCCCGAAGTTTAGTGATCATGCTAGGACTAGAATGGGAACATTCCACAAATAATTTTGTTATCCAAGACTCCTGAAATACATAAGGCACTAAGGGGAACAAAAACCAGGAGTACTATTGAGTTTTAAAATAAAGCTTCTACCAAAAAAACCCTCCCATCAAACATAACATCTTGCAAGTATACCTTTAAGTCATATTAATGTGAAAATTCGTTTAATTTTTACCTAATAATGAGTAAAAAAGGTTGCTGCCGTCACACTCTCGCCGGGATTCGAACCCAGGACCTTTTGCTTCACGCACCAATGCTCTTACCATTAAGCTACGAAACGTGACATGAGTAATAACGACGAAATATACTTATTAAGTCAAAGATTCGTCGAAATATGAAATGCTTTGAGAAATTTTTTTAATAGGTAATATTTAATATTCAATATTAATGTGAAATTCATTCACGACAAATCATCTAGTAGTATTCAGGAAATTTTTAACTACTATTGAAAAAACTTTCTTAAAATAGGCATTTCATATGAAATTTTTGAACAACCGATATTTACCCATAAAATAATATTTATCTACCTAGGCGTTTCATATGTGGCTGGAACAAGATAGTCGTTATCCAGTTTTTCTACATTTTCTCATTTTCCTTCTTTTTTTTTACTGTACATAGTTATGATGCTCATTCAGGTGAATGTCTGTCTCCGGGTAATCCGGAACGTATCAAGGGTGGTAATTACCGTGGAATTAAAGAGCGCCCTTCCTTGTAACCAGAGGAGTGACAAACGGGCAACTGGTAGGTACCAAGTAACGTTCCGCATGGCCACAAGCGTCAATTTGTATCTCGGAAATTGAAAAATGTCTCCAAATATATCTCGCGTAATTTAAAACGAGACGTAACTAAAACGAGAACCACGAAAGAACGAACAAACCCAATTTGTACCGCGAATAGTCGGGCAATTTTTTACACCTTATCGCGAACAAAAAGAACTCAGAAAAATTTATCATTAACGCCCTAAAAGTTCCCAAAGTAACCCATAACTGTAACACCAGTCTCCAGTTGACATAAAATATTAAAAATCTTTCGTAATATCAACGTACATCCCCTTTTCGATTAAATAAAGCTCAAAAAATGGTCATCCATTTTAATATGCACACACAATAAAATAGAAAGAGTGCAATGAAGCTTAAGCTTTATATACGAGAGTTAACAAAATTTAACTAAATTGTTGTAGAAAATTCGTTTATTTGAACAACGTCAATCGCTGCCACATGTTTAATTTTGTGTTACAACAAAGTAAACAAACGATTTTGTTTTGTTTTATGTTCTGTTTTGTACTTTTTTCAGTTGCCCTGTCCATTGCCTTGTTGATTGTTTATTAAACTACCGAATCGTGAAGTCCTTTTTAAACAACAAAATCAAAAAATTGAGGTTCGAAATTCATTTGTTTCATCTAAACCTATTCCGACTGATAGATAAATGATTCAGATAAAAAGAACTACACAAAAATTGAGTAAAAGCCTATCGTAGTTCCTTTTTCTATTTGCATGTCCATCACTCTTTTAGTCATGGAAAAAAAGGTCGAAAGTTTAATTTTTGTGATTAAAAATTGTAAAACAGTGTTTCCAGTTGGAAATAAACAATTGAAAGTAAGTGAGCAAATCTAAATGTCTCTATCCGGATGTAGAGTTGGTTGCATATCCCTACTATACATATATCACAAAAATGTCGCTGAAATGTTTTTTCTAACATTTCTAATTGTTTTGGTCTGATTCATTATCAGGGAGCTAAATGTAAACCACTCTGTTTTGTTCATGTAGGTATGGAATACATAACTGGTGTCCTTATTTTAAGGGAAGTCCCCCAACTGAAACTTATTTTCATTTTGTCACGTATTCTAACAATGCGTTCGCTGCATAGTAAGCAGCTGTAGTCCAAACTAAAGAGCAAAATTAACATAAAAAAGGACAGACTTAATACAAAAGAATTTTTGTTCTATAGTACCGAGTACCATAGACATCTAGACACTCCTAATGACGTGAGTGAGAATACATTTTAAATTAACGATTATGTACTACCCCAAAATAAAGTAATATTTTCACATGTGTTTATACAGGGTGGATAAATAAAAACAAAAAATTCGAAAGGATAAATGTAAAGCGATTGGGATCCGTCAAATGGGAGGAGCCTAAAAACATGGCGCCGATTAGGGAAAATTTATCGTAGTTCCTATAGTGTACCGAGCAATTTCCAAGTTTTTAAATTACGATAAAATGATAAGNTTCTTTATTAGTGTCCGCTGCAATTCCTACCTGGCATCTCTTTTCTATGTTTACATATGACACTCCTTACAACGTATTTCGTGAGTGCTTTTACATCACTTACATACCAACATTTTTATGATGATTTAAATTAAACTTGGAAGATGTTACATCGAAAATATAATCAGGTTCGAGTTTCCTGTAGGACGTTAATCAAGCTGTAGTTGAAGTTACACTAAATCAAAACCGACAAAAAGCCAACATGCAAAGTTCCTGGTTGTGGCAGACGTTTGAAGTTTTCAAAGCCCTCTTCCCATCGCGCTCTCTCACTCTAATCCCCAGTTCCCTCATTCGCCCGGCGTTTCACTCGTCCTTACTGGAATAATTAATTAATTCAAAAATCAGCCGACGTAGCAAATTTTTGGCGAATGTAGCAAATGTTTACTTACTAGCGTTCAACAATTTTCCGCAATTCGGTTACTGAGAATTATGTATTCGACGAAGTAGCGGAAATTAAAGGGGTTGATCAAAGAGGGCAATGAGAGGGTTGTTTTTGATGTTGTAAATATATATATATATATATACCTAGTCAGAAAGTGGGGTATTTAACTAAATGAGCAAAGGTTACTAAAAGCCTTATAAAAAAGTCTTTTGAGTCCTTTTTATCTGTTGAAACAAAAATTAACTGTTGTTATTAAATTGAAAAGCTAATTAAAATTTTTCAGTTCTTTGAAGTTGTATACCGTACTGTAACTACTAATTAATATATTAAAGCATAATTTGCAGCATATTTACAATAAACATATGGTAATTGTTGCATTCGTTAAGTATAAGTGAATTTATTTACCTAATTACTTTGATTGAATAATAAATAATTATAGACTGAATAATAACTGAAGACACTATAGAAGCAAATTAATATTTCTGACGACCAGCTAAATATTACGAATAAACTTTGTGGAGGTGAGATAGAATTTTTAATAACAAATTAGAATTGATATTGGGACAGGAATGACTTTAATAAATCTTAATTTAAATTCTGTCTTAACGACTTAGGAAGTAATTAGTCTCGTTTGTTAAACTTTAATTAACTTTGTCGGTTATTAACTTCGTTCTAGCTAACAAGAATTACTGTATAACACAATGTCATAAGTACGTAAGTCTACAGGGTATTTGATTGGACTACGTATCATTAAAACGTACCTAAAATTTAGTAAATCTTACAAACAATTTTTGTTTTTGTTATTATTAGATACTTTCTTTCTTCTCTTGAAGCCAAGAACTTTTCCACTTATTAAGCTAAATTAACGTTCAACTTTCGTTTTTGTTATTTCACTTTCTTAAAATTCCTAAATTAATTTTTACTTTTTATGTCAGCTAGTAAATTAAGCTTAAATACTTTTTGCTTTTAATTAAAATGCCACTTGGAGTTAAGACTGTTCTCTAATTGTGAACATTTTTAATTATTTTTTGCCCTTTGTGTTATTACTTGTTTTTTAATTTTTACATTTAAATTCTTGCTTCTTTAATTTCTAGTGGAAATGTAAACTAAAAATAAACTTTATTGAATTGAATACAGTCCAACACAGTCATGCAACCACAACGAAAAGCATCCATATCGAATTGTCTGAAACTCCGATTGTTAAATCGCAATATGTAAAGCTGTGGAAGAATAGATTTAGAAGAGAACATATTCAACCTGTATAGAGATCTATTGTTGCATCCTCGGCGTGATGAATTACATGAATGAAGTAGCGTGGTTTGAATGTACAACTTTAGTTTAGTAACGCGATAAATATACCAACTGTAGTGTAACTCTCATTTGAGTAAAAGTTTTAACGGATAATTCCCAAATTGTCGACGTGTTTCACACAAAAAAGACTTTACAGCATTATACCCAACAGCTTAGTGAATATTTAAAACAAAATTAAATTAAATTCAGAGTAGTTAGCCTTTTATAATTGCATAGATCAATTCTCTGCAAAATTCTAAGCTAAATCTTTCTTTACCGTTTTTTGATGCGACCAGCGGTTATTGAACTATTAACCGTTAAAGATAAACGAATCAGAGTGCGTCTTCTTTGTTGCAAGTAGAAGTAAAACGACAACTGCTAGTGCCGCGATGCGGTGATTGGCCGGTGTACTTGCAGCGCACCAAGCTCACGCCCATTGGTGGATTATTTTAAACTTTAACTGTTAATTACTCCGTTATTAGACATCAGATAAAAAAACTGCAAAAAAATAAATGTCTTAGAATTTTGCAAGGAATTCATTGCGTACGTGTGTTTTCGATCACAATGTAGATAAATTTGCGTATCGATTAAGTACGGTTTTAACCTCAATTTTCTCATTAGCAGTTTCAAGTAGACGCTGTAGAAATTTACTCGAAGAAATCACGTATTCACATATGTTAGGTATAGCCTCTGAATTGTTGCTCTCTCTCTCGTTATTCGTACTAGTATTCTCGTTAAGGGCCCATCAAATATGTCCCCGTCCCAGTCCGTTTTCGTCCCATTCCGAGAGTGTGCAATTAAATGAACAATTGCAGCCGTGTATAGCGTGGCTTTTACGCGGACAGAAGTAACTTGAGTGTAATGCAGTTCACTCGAAGCCATTTTTATAAATGGAACGTTTTTCCTGCATTTTACTTCGGATCCATTGTTTGTACTCGGAAACGTTTCTATATTTTTTTGTTTTTTGCTCGTTTTAAATTCCACCATTCAGATTCGATTATGTCGACAACGGAGAAGGAGGAAAATAGAAGGAGCAAACAATAAAATAATAAAGACCGGCTAATATCATTTCGGACATTTCATGGATTTCTACGATTGATTTGAGTCGGAAATTGAAAACGCAGAAATTCTAATTTCCTGAGAAAATATATCGGCACCGTCTAGCAAACAAATCCTGTGAGTCTTCTCAACTAAATTATCATGAGAATCGTTATCGAAAATTTTGTGGGTTGTTTCCAACAGAACCATCGCATAGATTATATCAGTTGCTAACAAAGTTTGTAAAATAGATTTAAAAGTAAACTTCTCCATTTATAAAAGGGTTTAATGTCATCCCTTTGGACTCCATACACCTGATCTAATATTAAACAGCAATTAATATGAATACTCTGTTTGATACGCCACATTCAATTTGAAGTAAAAACGGGGTCTTCTTCCGTCAATTAATTGCAGCTAATGAACTTGAATGTAAACGTATGGCGAGGACGCGTTTCCTTTTTTCCCTATTTCATCCAGCCCTTTGATGTTAAACGTTGGTTGTTCTCATGGGACGCCAAATTGCTTCCAATTCAACAATAACTAAATTAATATCAAATTCTATCGAGGCTGATTGGACATCAGTAAACAATTGATCGGCAAACAATCGGAGTCTCATCAGCCAATACAATCATTTTGTCGAATTTACAATGCACACACGCAAGTATATGCATGTGTTTGAAAAATTTACACAGTTTTAGACCAGATATGCGTATGTATGTTTAGTATCTTATATTAGTACAGTGCACTTGTATTATATATGATCTAATACATAATTCTGTTGTAATTTTAACAAATATCTGTAACCTAGTTTTCTATTATTTAGAATTATGCAAGTTTTGTTAATCCCAAAGTAAGGCGATCCCGATGCGAATAACACCAATCGCTTCTTGGTAAAATTCTTATAAAAAGAGTCCTTTACAGTTTCTTTATCCGACGAATAGTTATTGAGTTACTGGCTGTTTAATATCAACGGATCAGCGCGCATCGCAAGCATCGCTGCAAATAGAAGTACGCAACAACAATGCGGTGATTGGCCGTCGTACTTGCAGCGCGCCAAGCTCACGCCCATTGGTAGACTATTTTCAACTTTAACTGTCGATAACTTCGTTATTAGACGTCAGATAAAAAAACTACAAAGGAATAAATAACGTAGAATTTTACGGCGAATGCATTGCGTATATTTTTAAATACGTTACTTCCGAAATATAAAAACTACAAAGGGTAAATAACACAAAAGAACTAAGCGACACATTAGCTGTGAATGTAGCAATAAGACGGATGTTTTGATAGCGTCTAAGGACTTTGCATAAACTTATTTATTGTAGAATATAATTAATAACGTTCCACGTTAAGTGCTGAACCCATTTCGACGGTTGCTGTAGTTCGCATTGTGAATATTCGCATGCACTCGTCGGGTGTGTTTGCTTTAGCCATCGCCGTGGCAGAATTTGCATGATAACTGGAGGGCATTAATCTCATTGGTACAACGTTTCACGTCACCGGAGCACACCGTCGACCAACTTCACGTAAACATTTGCTTAAACCGCCGCTCACTCGCTCTCTATGCTATATGTTCTATTTGTTTTGTCTTAGACATCGTAGACGACCGCGATCCATGTATGCAGCAGTTTAGAATGTGTACATGTACTTCTGGTGGCAGATGCGCCCGGAGAGAAGGGAGGATTTGCATTTTCGACTAGAATAAAGTAAATATAATGCGAGCGGAGATAGTTTAAGGAATAAGGATTAGTTTCGAGGAAGATAGGGGATGATATTCGGCTTTCGGAGCAAATGGATTGTCTGGATAGTTGTTTGGAATTAAGGAAGTGCTTGAATTAGTCGTCGGCAACCTCCGAACATTGGAATCAATTTCATAACAAAATGAGAAATGTTTTATGAGTTGTTAGAACTGAAGTGAATACTGTACCGAATATGGACGGATTCAACTACTGTTATATACGAGGTTTATTCAAAAAGTATCGTACCCACCAGATATTATACCCTTGTGCCAACGTTTTTTCCAAGCCTCCGAGCACTTCAAAAAATAATTTTTGTGATCTTGTTCAGCTCGTTCGATGCCGTCTTTATCTCCTCAATCGTAACGAAGCGTCGTCCTCTCATGGCCCTCTTCACTTTTATGAACAAGAAAAAGTCGTAGGAGTCAGATCTGGGGAATACGGTGGCTGCAGCATTATTAGTGTGTTGTTTTTGACCAAAAATTCGCCAACAAGCAACGATGTAAGAGCAGGGGCGTTATATTCGTGCAAAAGCGAATTTTTGTTCTTCCAGAAATCTGGGTGTTTCTGGCCGATTGCTTCACGCAAATTATGCATAACTTACAAGTAATATTTCTTATTGACCGTTCTACCCTGTTACAAGAATTCATGATGCACCACGCCCCTGCAATCGAAGAAAACTGTAAGCAACACCCTTCACATTCGACCTAACTTGGTGTGCTTTTTTCGGTATTGGCTCGTGCGGCAGCTTCCTTTGGGATGATTAAGCTTTGGTTTCCACGTCATAATCATAAACCCATGTTTCTACAACAGTTATGACCCTCTGGAACAAATTTAGGTGGTCGCGGACAGAATCCAACAGCTTCTTAGCAATATTAATGCGATGCTATTTTTGGATAAAATTGAGCAATTTTTGTACGAATTTTGCGGCGACCCGTCTTATGCCCAAATCATTGGTAAAATCGAATGGAAGGAGTCAATCAATACGTTTAGGTCCTTAGCAACTTCTCTAACGGTAATTCGACGATTGGCCAATACTATTTTCTTCTTTTCTTTTCGAATTCTTCGTAGTTCACATCTTCTCGGCCCTCTGAAAACTTTTTGTACCACCGATAAACGTTGCTTCGGTCCATGGTAGCTTCACCATATGTCACCGTTAACATTCGGAATAGGCAAAAATCGAAGACAAGCCAAAACACGTGCAAGCAAAGCAGCTGTCAAAATGTAACCGAACAATTCAATATGGCCGATCTTGACAATTCGTGATACTTTTTGAACGGATCTCGTATCGATCATTTGAGAAATTTCTTCGAAAAAGAAATAGAAGAACTTAGAATAGACTTCCCGTTGTTTTACTTCTTCTAGATTATCTGTATTTCATGGAACAGATAATAATCTTGTCCCTCGAGTGTCTCCCGATACGCGACACATTTCATTTGACAAATTCTATCAGACAAGCCATGTCGACCCCAAAGTGACTACGTGCTAGACATTTCCCCGTTCTCTTACTGTTTCACTGTCTTTATTTTGACACTTTATGACCTCGGAAACACGCTCTCATTGTTCTTTAATCAGGTCGCGGTTAGGTATGAATCTGACATAATCTTCCTTTTCGTAATAACAAATAATACGAAGATGAAGGATTACCTAACCCCTTTCCCATACATTTCACCTTTCGACTAATAAACGACAAACGGGCAGCTGCCGTTTTAGATACAATTTATCTTTTTTAATCCGGTTCATCCCCCATCAGCTGCGTCCCGCAATGAACAATGCGAAACGGCTGAACAGCACTGCCCCCCTGCGGTCAAGCAGGTATTTCAACCCCTTTGTTATCCAACGGCTGAGGTGGTGAATTTGAATGAAGAAGAAACCGCGTAAGACAGTCACAAATGAGAGTGTATGCGAATGTATAATTTGGCGCATGGGGGTACACAGGCAGCTGCCCCCCCCCTGGAAATATCGCAGAAAATGTATGAACTCGCCTAATCACTAATAAAAGTGTAAAGGGGGCCTTATATGCTCCCTTTTGAATAAAATAGTAGAAGTCGAATTAAACAATTAAAATAAAATAAAAATGCATGGTCAAATTTACTTTTATTTATTTAAGGATGTTTGGGAGGTACAATCGGAGACAAGAGTACATAAAATTAGAAATTCGTGATTAGTTAGGTTTTGCAGTATATCATGAAGTAAATAAATACTATCTATACTAAAAAAAAGTATACGGTTTGAGAGAAAATTTGGAATTTGACCAAAAACTTTGAATAAAATAAGAAATAACGAATAATATGGAAAATTTTTAACTGACTTTTGGCAGTGAATATGCCTTGATTTCAACTTCGAAACAAAAAAATATTTAGTTTCAATCTCTATTAATAATGAGCGTAAAACTTTTTAATATGTTTAAATAATAATTAAAACTTTAAAATTGCATTTATTTCAGACAATTATAAATATTATCATTATATTATCAAGTAAAAACGAGATTTTCAGCTAATTTTTCATTTTTTCCTCGATAACCATTTAGTGAATTTGAATAACCTTACGCTAAAGTGATTCTCCAGAGTTCAAGTTACTTATTATAAAAGTTTGAAATTTCTGGTAGCTTTTTTTCTGTTAATAAAAATAAATTTAATCTGTTCGGTTAACGAATCTCCATAAAATGACGTGTAAAATTACAATTTTTTAAAATTTCAATAACTTTTTAACGGTTTAGTGAATCGATTTGTAATTTTTACAGGAGTTTCAGAATTGAATGAGGAACGTTTTTCCAAATTTTTATTTGTTTTGTAGCATTATGACATACCTCCCAAACATCCTTAACTACCTATGAATCAGGATCTTTTGCGACAATTTGCCTTTCATATACCTAATGTTTCATATAGTTGCCTTTGTGTAGTGTGTATGACAAAACAGCCGCGGACGATCTGACCTAAAAAAAAACTGACTTGCCCCCCCCCCTAGGGCAGAAGCTGGGTACGCCCATGATTTGGCGTCACGCAAGGTCGAACATCAGGCCCTAATTTGTTCAGTAGAATCGCACAAAAATCAGTTCAATTTGCTAATTGAGTTTATCGAATGTTTCAATTAATTATGCGGTTGATATTGTAGACATACGTAAGGACGTACATATGTACGGATGGAGTTTATTTTTCTTTTTTTTTTTTTTGAAATAGTTCGCCCTACGTAACCATACTCATCCTGTGTGGCGGTGGTTCGAGTCCTTTTCATCTCGAGAACCCTTTTGATGAAAGGCAACCAGCCTCCACGGATATATGAAGCGTTTTATCGAATAAATTCTATAAGAGACAACGGCACACATGTATTTGTATTGTACCGTGCTCAACGTTGAAACCCAGAACAGTTGCAGCGCCAACTCCTGACTCCTTATGCACTCCTGCCAACAGGATCGACAACTTCCATTGTTCTCTAACTAGGTTACGCGCTCCGGGCAAAAACCACTTCCTCTTCTTATTCAATGAACAAGCGAATGAATGAATGAATGAACGAATGTATTATTTGTGAGGGACAAGAACGGTAATAATAAACCACCAATGGATTCCTAGATGAAGTGGCAAACTCTCTTCTCAGTGTGTCCCTCGGGAACGTCATTTATTAAGTAGGTAAGTGGGTGTATACAGGGTGATACATTCTGACACTACAACATATACAGAAAGGCTGCAATAAGACTGTTGTTTTCTGCTGTTTAAACAACATTTTCTATATTGTCTTTCGCCATCCTGCTATTTTTCTTGTTGTTTTTTGTTTGTTAATTTATTGTTTTTCATAATTCCGTTGTTTTGCTTGTCGACTGTTTCTTGTTTTGAAGCAAATCCAAAACAATATTGTCTCCATTGTCTTTCACCATTCCGTTGTTTCGCTTGTCGACTGTTTCTTTGTTTGTTTTGGAGCAAATCTCAAACAGCATAGTCTCCTTTGTCTTTCATACATAATTGTGTTGTTTTGCTTGGCGACTGTTTCTTGTTTCTGTGATTGTTTAAGGACTAATCCAAAACAACATTGTCTCCATTGTCTTTCATGGCTCTGTTGTTTTGATGGTTGACTGTTTATTGTTCCTTTGTTTGTTTCGGAGCAAATCTGAAACAACATAGTCTCTATTGTCTTTCATAATTCGGTTGTTTTGCTTAACGACTGTTTGATGTTTCTGTGCTTGTTTTAGAACAGATCCAAAACAACATTTTCTCCATTGTCTTTCATACATAATTCTATTGTTTCACTTGTTGACTGTTTCTTGTTTATTTGTTTGTTTTGGGACAAATCCAAAACAACATTGTTTCCATTGTCTTTCATCGTGCCGTTGTTTTGATAGTTGACTGTTTCTTTTTCCTTTGTTTGTTTTGGAGCAAATCCGAAACGACATAGTCTCCATTGTCTTTCACCATTTCGTTGTTTTGCTTAACGACTGTTTGTTGTTTCTATGTTTGTTTTGGAACAAATCCAAAACAACATTGTCTCCATTGTCTTTCATGGCTCTGTTGTTTTGATGGTTGACTGTTTCTTGTTCCTTTGTTTGTTTTGGCACAAATCTAAAACAATATTGTCTCCACTGTTTTCAACACCATTACTTTTCCATTGTCTTAATCGCTCCATTGTTTAGTTCGATGGCAATTGAAGTTTGTTTGTTTCGATTGTTTAAACAACAAATCCTCCGTCTTCAAGGATCACTGGATTTGTCTTGTTCACTATCGATTGTCTCTATATTTGTCAGAAGATATGTCGACAAGTTGTTTAATATTGGGCGTTATTTGTTTTATCCACAGTGGAAAGGAAAAGACAGGGTACCGAACTGGCGCCATAACTAAAGGGTTTTTCTCCCTCCTGGTCGTTGCCAGAATGAGATTAGTTCGAGTCAATTTGATAGCGATTGCGGATGTCGTCAGGGCGGAAACCGATTGAGATCTTTTATTGCGGCATTTGACAAAACCAATTTACGAAGGAAGATAGCGGGATTGATGACGTATTAAACGGGATCGTAAAATGGTTATTTTGCAACTTCATCGGTCGTAAAAAGTTTTGCCGTCTCGACTTCGAAGGATATAAAAACATACATCTCGTTCTCCTACCTCCGTCTCTCTCAATCTAAGGTTAAACAGTGAAAGAGAAAAGGAGCGCAGGTGGATTATTCGGGAGACAAGGGATGTTACATTCGACCCCTGACATTACCTAAAACGTATGCCATGTCAGGGCTTTTTTTTACAAAACTTTTATCGTAAAACAGCAAATACATATAATAAGAGACAATGTCTCGTACAGGGTCGTACTTAGTATACTTCCTTTAGTTTCTCTAGCGATGTGACCTTTAGTATGACCGGCGCAAAGTAGAAAAGAACAGCACTAGGCCAGAAAAGGAAGGAGACAACTCTAGGCCAAACTCTTAACCGGTGAGGAGCGTACAAAGCGTACAATCCGTACAGTACTGCACGGAAAAATTGACCATTTTATCAACTAAAATTGCATTGCTCAAATGTGCTGTTATTGGTACCAATTACTACTGAAAATATCAATGAGATGTTCATTTATATTTGAAGACATATTAAAGGCTTTAACGCTTGTTTTCGACTCGCACTACTATTCATGATTGAACAAAACTTTTGGCAGGTACTGTATGAAAAAGAATGTTTAATGAACAAGAGTCGAGAGTATAATGAGCTTTTTTCTCCCTATCTACAATTTTGCCAGAGCGCGCATCCAAGACATTGGAAGGGGCACATCGCTAGAGAAAGTAAACGAAGTACCTATATCTACGTTATTTCTACAATTTTACTCATTATCAACTATTGATAAAACCACAATCAACAGATTTACTAATAGATGCCGTTTTAATTAGTAACTTTACATCTGTATCGTCTGGACCGCTTTATTACGTGATATAAAATCAAACTATAATTAAGTGCGCTTTAATTGATAGCAGCAGAACACAGTTTTGTTTTAACGTTTGCCGCACGTGTAGACAATAAAGGCCATATGTCCACAACATTGTTGTTATTGTTGCCCTTAAAGGTACGCAGTCTACAATTTAATTAGCCATTACATAAAACGTAGCAAACACAGTTCGGTTCCCGTTGGACATCCAATCAAAACAATGCATATACCTCTAGGTGATATTACAACAGGGACGTATAATTAAAATTGATTAATTGAGGCGATGCAAAGTCAGAACCGGGGGTGTGTTAGTCCATGGGCAGACACGATGAGGAGGCCACAAATTCCCCCCGCCCCCAGGAATTAATTAAAAATTTATTATTAATTAAACTGTGAAAGAATAAATTGAAAATAGACTTTCACTTAACGATAGAAAAAGGAAAGAGTGCGTACATAGGATTTGTAGATTTAGAGAAAGCTTTTGACAATGTCAAATGGGACAAGATGTTAAATATACTTAAAAATGTAGGGATGAATTACAAAGATAGAAGAGTGATACTTAGTTTGTATAAAGAGCAACAGGCAGTTATAGAGCTGGGGATGCAACGTAGAGAAGTAAATATTAGGAAGGGAGTCAGGCAGGGATGCACACTGTCACCGCTACTTTTTAATCTATACATCGAAGACGCCATCAACATCATTAAAGACAGTACAACTGTAGGGATAGATGTGCAAGGGCAAAAGATTAGTATGCTTAGATTTGCAGATGATATAGCAGTATTAGCATCTAGCAAGGAGGACCTAGAGATAGCTTTAAATAAAATGGAAGCGGTACTGACAGATCAGTACTGTATGAAAATAAATAAAAGTAAAACTAAAATACTGATATGCAAGGGAAGAAAAAGTAGGGAAAGAGCGAATATAAAGATAGGAGACGAAAAATTAGAAGAAGTGGCTGATTTTAGATACCTAGGAAGTCAGATAAGTGAGGATGGAAGGAGTAGTAGGGATATAAAGCAGAGGATAGCGCAGGGTCGTGTCGCCTTTAATAAAAAGAAGTCACTTCTATGCTCGCGAACGGTTAATTTAGAAATTCGAAAAAGGTTGTTAAAGGTGTATGTTTGGAGCACGGCGTTGTACGGGTGCGAAACATGGACAGTGGGAGCGGCGGAAAAGAAAAGGTTAGAAGCGTTCGAAATGTGGTGTTATAGGCGGATGATGAGGATATCGTGGGTAGAAAAGGTTAGAAATGAAGAGGTATTGGAAAGAATAGGAGAACAGAGGACTCTATGGAAATCAATAAAAAATAGGCGAGATAGGTTGGTAGGACACCTTCTTAGGCATGAAGGTCTAGTCAGAGACATATTAGAGACAGAAACAGGAGTTAGGAGGGGTAGAGGTAGACCTAGATTAGATTACTGTTCGCAAATAGTTAAGGATGTGGGCTGTTCTGGTTTTAAGGAAATGCGAAGATTAGCTCAAGATAGGAAAGAGTGGAGGTACATGTCCAACCAGTCTTAGGACTGACGACCTTATGATGATGAGACTTTCACTTAAAAGTACTTGATATGCATAAGAAGTGTTATTATATAGGCCCACCTTTGCTACCTTGAGGAACACCATCTAAAGAACGCTTTTAATAGTTATGTAATGTGAATGAATCCGTTTAAATCCGTAGGTTCTTGAGGAATCTCTTACCACCGGAACAGGAATACCTTTATGATGTTGTTAGCGTAAGTGGGAGAGCCCAAAATTCCAATATCCGAACCCTGAGGGATCCCTAAAAAAAAATAGAAGTGTATGCTATTGATTGTTACGTTTTCTATCAGGTATACTGTATACTTCATCTTTTTAATGCTTCAGTATTAATATTTTCTAACGGGGTGCAGAACTGAGCTGGAAAATCATCATTCTAATTTTCCGCGAGATTTGTTACGTCTGGAAATAAATTTTTAATATCGTAGCAGACGAAGATAATAAAGTAGGGAAGACTACCGAAGATAATTAAGCGGAAAATTTTTAGGACTTTTGTACCCAAGCGGTTGATCATAAAGAAGCTATTCGCCGTACCGTAATATAAACTCTACAAAGTGGAAAAGTTCTAGGACGATTTATGAAAGAGAACGTCAAATTTTAACTGCGCCCTTGTTTACAACATGCAGATCTTTCCAACAACAACAACAACAACAACTTCGTACAACAAATTCGATCTGAGGTTTTGGAAGACGAACGCGAAAAGATTTATGAGAAGTAGATGATTTTAAATCAGAATAACTACATGAAGTACGTTATGTTTCAAAAGCTGGTAACAACTAAATTAAAGCTATACAATGTGTTTCTGACATAAGTAGCCAGTTTGCAAGAAGTGATAGGGCACTACAAAACAAGAAAATTAAACGAAAAATTTCGAGAAAACGTATTTAAAAGTACAAGCAAAGGTCAGTCCGACCCTGGTAGAATCACGTAGAGAAATACGACTTCGCAACGCCGTATTCAATCAGCGGTTACTTAGCAGCATCCGTGTTGTTTTTTATTTGTATTTTTGTGCTCTTGCATTGTTTGTTATTTCTTAGGTTAGATTAAGTGTGAATGACGATGTTTATGTTTACAGCTAACCTAGGGTAGTTCTTTGTTTTTTAACGTTGTAGGCTTGTATCTATCACGTATGTAGACAATCGAAGTAAGTCAATGTGTCAGTGTCATAGGTCAGTGCAGAATAGTTTCTAGACGAATATTTTCCTAGATGCCGGATGGACATACGGGTGCTATACCTTGAACGCTGCCTAATCCTGATCTAAATCCGCTAGACTTTATTAAACAGCGCGTGTATCAACAACGCAAAACGCTAATGATTTGCACGATTGTGTATGATCGCTGCAAATGAAGTACGTTAAATTCCGGACGTTTTTCTATCTAGAGAATAGGGCTATTGGTCCTGTATTTCTTCGCAAAAAGGAAAAAATAAGGAGAGTATGGGAGTCAAAAAGTATAAGTAAAAATGTAATACCTACATATCATGACAGCGGCGAGTAAAATAAAGCAAACAAAGGAAAATAAGAGAAAAACTAAACTAAAGAAATGCAAATAAACAGAGATAGAATCTGCGGGGCAAAAAATTTATATTCAGTTACTTATTAAGTATCTAAAAGAGATACCGCTAAATTGAATTTTAAAATGTAACGACGACTTGACTTGATGTCTTTTGATATACCCGCAATAAATTCGACGAACTTTCCATTTCACAGTATTAAAAGCTTTCTTCTACCGGAAATTTAGTTCGAGGATTACAACCAAAAATAAATTTCTGTCTGAGACGTTTTCAATAAATCAGTTACCAGCAAGATCGACAAAAAAAAATTTCGTATCTAAAAATTAAAAAGTTCTATTACCATTTCTTTTCATTTTCCTAAGGAAAAGGAATTTAGGGAAAAAGTATGATAATTATCAATTAAAAACACAAAAACGAAATGAAGAAGCCAACCTCCCTCTCTACTGAAATTATAATTCTAATTGTAGCATCACAACCCCCAATTTTAAACTGTTTAAGGAATTAAGTTACAGTTTACATATTAGATACCTATAAAAATAAAATAACTTGAAATTTAGCACAGGCTTTCTTTATTAGACGTAGGCGATGACTAAGAAAGGATTTTTTTTAAAATTTTGAATTTCAATTTGTGAAAATCAAACCTTTGTATTTTTCCTGTCTAATTATGGCATAATAAAGTGATTGTAAAATCACAAAAGGCTTAAAGGATTTCTCATTTAAATCTTGTTCTTGCTAATTAAAGTTATCGTAGGTAACTACCTACCAACAATCTAAACAAGAGCGTCAATGTTCACGACGCCCGCCGTCGTTTGTAGCATCACGTCAACGGTATGCTACCTGCTGCCTATTTCGCTTCGACGCCCACCCAACCCCTTACTAATTCCACCCCCCATCACTCACTCTCTCTCTCGAACTATCGTCCCTTTTCCCACACAAACGTCACTTGATCTGCGGCGTCGAAACGACTGAAACGCCAGCTTTGATCCTCCCAATTAAAATGCAAATCAAGCAGAATTAATGTGTACAGTATCGCACGGAAAAAACGAAAAAACATTTATATTTTTCTTTCGGCAGAATTGGCGTCAGCGCTACGATAAAAAAATAAGGGTTGAAATGAAATGTATTTAAATATCTTCTCTATAAATTTTGTTTCAACTAAATTCACTGAGCTGTATCGTTTAATTTTATCTTAACAAGATATAACGTAAAAAACAATTGATTGATTCGCCGCTCGCTGCAAATGTCACAGCTACATCAGAATAGTTCATCCACAACCCACATTACACGCATTTTGTTTGTCTAATTGCATAACCTGGACAGAAACGAGGTTAAGTGTTACGAGAATTTTAATTAATTTTATGTGTTCTCAATCTTTGTGGTTCTCGAATAGATAAGCACACCGTGATTAAGTAAAATCAGAAGTAGAAGCGCCTACTGTTCCCTTTCGCGTAATATATACAGGGTCCTTTTAACAATTGCTTTTCAATTATAACACAAGTGGGGTGGCATTGTTTGTCGAACTCAATATCTGGGTATTACACGTGTAGAGAAATTACTTGGTGGAGAATAGGCGGCTTCGCGTACAATAATAAGGGTACGACGCAGTCGGCTCTGGAGCCCGAAATTTCATCTTTGATGTAGTCCATTTAAATGCAAATTAAGCGAAATAGGATGAATTGTAGTAGTGGTATCATTGGCAGTTGAGGGTAGAGGAGGCGGCGCAAACGGTCTAACCAACTTTAAAGTGGCGGTGGAGCCAGTTTGTTACCGACGTCTAACGGGGTAACAGCGACGCCAAGCGTCGGTTGCATGATTGCGCATTCTATACGCGACTATGTTCAGTACGAAAAAGGTATGGTTTATGGTAAAACTTGTGAAAATGCTGGACGGAATACAATTATCGTGAAAATGGTGTTGAGGAAACCCAAGTAGGAGAGTGGGAAATATGATTTTTTTTGTGATTTTTGAACTTTTGCTAGCCGCTTTTGTGACCGGCATTAGTAGCAGTTCTGTTATTAGTTCAGGTAAGGAAAATATCCTATTAGATACCTATACTGTTGTTGCATTTTTGGAACTTTTTAAACAATATAAAACAAAATTCCACCAGTAGCTTTTTCTTTGAAAAAAGCGATGAAGAAGCTACTATGCTAGCGAAACAGTTATAATGGATTTCGGCGACAAATGCAAATTTAATGTAACTTAAACTTTTAGATTAATTTCATGTCTTTTAATAATGTGAAACTAGGATAAGTGAAAGCTTTAACGATATTATCTCAATTATTTCGTCGCTCAGATCAATTAAAAGTTGATGGCCAAAATCTAACTCCTCTAAACTAAATAATTAAATTTTGAGTAGAACATTATCAATAAGTAATCATTACAATATTTGATCAATAATTGACTTAATCGAAAGTTAAAATTTTTAAAATTTTTACACTTATCTACGGTAAATGTTTATTATATTATAATGTTGCAGTTACCCGTACAGTAAGAACCTTAAGAACCTTTTTAATCTAAGTCAATATCTTAAGAACGAAATAGTAACTTACATACTTCATTCATTTTAAAGAATTTTCTTTCTGTCTCACCTCTTTCTACTGTTAATCAAAGAATATATACGAAACATTTCGTTTAGAACTTACCATTAACATACTCGGCGGATTGACGATAAACACAATACTTCAAAAACCTGAAACAAATATTAAAATCAATACTAAAAACAAAACTTAAAAGTAGTAAAATTGGAACCAATCAGTTTATGTAGTGTCCAATTTGCTTCTGTTGTTAGTAGTGTTATAAAATAAAAAAGAATTACTTGAATATTTGAATATATCTTAAACTAGTCAAATGTATTAGGCAGTTAAATAAGTATTTTCAAATGTTTGATAATTTGAACAAAACAAAAATTCCTTTCAGATTTACGAGCAATTAAAATAACCCGTCCATTTTTACGGTTTGAATATAAAGCGTCTTGGTTTTAGTAAGGGTGTAATATCGGCTGCACGATCGCTTCCTAAACCTGCAGATATATATAGTTTACGATTTCAACGATTAAACTGTCGAATATAAACGTGTTTGTGCTAAAGAGATTTGGGCCGAGCTATAGCACTTTATAGCGTACTACAATACTAAACCAAGTTGAAGCATCGACGCGAGATCGTAGTATAATAAATCATCCAATTTACCGAAGTCATTCGACAAATCAGTAATAGTACGACCCTGATATTTGCAGAAAATTGCAAAATGTTAAAAAAATAAAATTAAAAAAGACCGCTATGTACTTTTCGATATCTTAAAAGTTAAGTAACTCAAGAAAATAAAATTAATCATCACAAATGGTTAGAGATATGGGATTTTACAAGAAATGTGAAGATTATCTCAGGATAGGAAGGACAGTGGAGGCGAGTGTCTAACTACTCTTCCTAATATCAAAATTGGCGAAGTTATACTTCGTTTACTTTCTTGGATGCGAACTGGTAAAATCGTAGGTAGGGAGAAAAAGGCTCATCATACTCTCGACTCTTGTTCATTAAACATACTTTTTCATACAGTACCTGCTAAAAGTTTTGTTCAATCATGAATAGTAGTGCGAGTTGAAAACAAGCGTTAAAGCCTTTAATATGTCTTCAAATATAAATAAACATCTCCTTGATATTTTCAGTTGTAATTGATACCAATAACAGCACATTTGAGCAATGCAATTTTAGTTGATAAAATGGTCAACTTTTCCGTGCAGTACTGTACGGATTGTACGCTCCTCATCGGTTAAGAAGTTGGCCGAGAGTTGTCTCCTTCCTTTTCTGGCCTAGTGCTGTTCTTTTCAACTTTGCGCCGGTCAAACTGAAGGTCACATCGCTAGAGAAACTAAACGAAGTATACAGACAAAGTAAAAAAAGATAACCGAATAATAGCTTGCTTTATAACTATCTGATTAGAGGTATACCTTTAACCAAACGTTTTGCCTTCTTAAATTTCTGAGAATGTTAAAAGTCCGAAGCTGCCAACATGCTCAAATTCTGCTTGTCTTCATCTCTTTCTATTACACATGAGTTGGTGTATTATTGTTCTTCTTCCTTAGTGTCCGCTGCAATGCCAACCTGACATCTCTTTTCTATAGTATGTTTACGATATTCCCTACCTACAACGTTTGTCGAGAGTGCCACCTCTACCCTATCATGTGTGGTTGGCCACTACCCTGACAAGTCCAACCTCATGTCGGCCGAACAGACAGGAAGATTCTTGATGCCTGGGGCTCCCCGACCTCCTAATCCCTACCAGGCTTAGAAGGTTTGGTACTCGAGCAGAATGCACAATATCGGAAGGTACTACTGTGCCATCTCTACCCTATCATGTGTGGTTGGCCACTACCCTGACAAGTCCAACCTCATGTCGGCCGAACAGACAGGAAAGATCCCTGATGCCTGGGGCTCCCCGACCTCCTAATCCCTACCAGGTTTAGAAGGTTGGTAACCGAGCAGAATGCACAATATCGGAAGGTACTACTGTGCCATCTCTACCCTATCGTGTGTGGTTGACCACTACCCCTACAAGTTCAACCTCACGTCGGCCGAACAGACAGGAAAGATCCCTGATGCCTGGGGCTCCCCGACCTCCTAATCCCTACCAGGTTTAGAAGGTTTAGTACCCGAGCAGAATGCACATTAGCGGAAGATACTATTGTGTCGTCTCTACCCTAGCATGTGTGGTTGACCACTACCCCTACAAGTCCAACCTCATGTCGGCCGAACAGACAGGAAAGCACCTTGATGCCTGGGGCTCCCCGACCTCCTAATCCCTACCAGGTCTAGAAGGTTTGGTACCCGAGCAGAATGCACAATCTCGGAAGGTACTACTGTGCCATCTCTACCCTATCATGTGTGGTTGGCCACTACCCTGACAAGTCCAACCTCATGTCGGCCGAACAGACAGGAAAGATCCCTGATGCCTGGGGCTCCCCGACCTCCTAATCCCTACCAGGTTTAGAAGGTTTGGTACCCGAGCAGAATGCACATTAGCGGAAG
>NW_020438962.1:798766-807642 GCF_000699045.2 Agrilus planipennis
ACCTCTACCCCTCCTAACTCCTGTTTCTGCCTCTAATATGTCTCTGACTAGACCTTCATGCCTGAGAAGGTGTCCTACCAACCTATCTCGCCTATTTTTTATTGACTTCCATGTAGTCTTCTGTTCTCTTATTCTTTCCAATACATATTCATTTCTAACCTTCTCTATCCACGTTATCCTCATCATCCGCCTATAACACCACATTTCGAACGCTTCTAACCTTTTCTTTTTCGCCGCGAGCACTATCCATGTTTCGCACCCGTATAACGCCGCGCTCCAAACATACACTTTTATCCTGTTTTTATATGACAAATTTTCTAGGACACCCAATATACATACCCACGTATGTAATTTTATTCGTGACAATTTACGAATGATATTTCGCTTACGTCCTCCTGTTTGTCCCATCCCCTTGAAGTTTGTTTTTCGCAATCTTTTTCCGATATCGTCTTGTAATCCTTCTATTTTTATTCACCAACTGCGAGAGCTCATCTTTCTACTTTCCCTTTTTTTCTCTCTAACCATCAACCACCAGTAACGTACAACTGAATCTTACAAATTTCTCTCTATAACGAGCGGATAAACTCCACGACGAACTGATAGAGAGATAGAATACAAAACTGCTTGAGATCCCTTTTTTTCTTCACGCAAAATCCTATTACATTACCTGCGAGGCAATTTACATTCTCAAATCCCGATTTTCTGCGAAAATCGAATCTATACGTTTAACAGTTATCGAACCTTGCATTATACAGGGTGATCAAAATATAAACGAAATAAGCGCCAAAATTATGCCCCAACATGCGTCAATTTTGTTGATTACTGCTTGGAGAATGGTATAAGCATTCTTCGTATTAAGAAATGTCCATTCGCCGACAGGAGCTCAGTGGGGATGAACTGTGCCAGTCACTTGTCTTTAGTAGTCGATTTAGCTGAAATAAAGACCGGAAAACCGATCCTAAGGGATAAGCTGTCCAAGAGTATTTGCTAGATGCGCTGTCTTCTAACATCGGTTCGATTGGGGATTACACGACCGGGAAATGTTTGATGAAACTCCCTTTATATTTTCGTGTAGGTAGGTACATCTTGAGATGATGAGATAGAAAACTGAGCCTAGCAATTTTTCTCAAAATCCTCCCGACGAATTTTCTTTATTTCACAATCCAATATTACGTTATTAGTTCTTCGGAAACATCATTAAAGACAGTACAACTGTAGGGATAGATATACAGGGGCAAAAGATTAGTATGTTTAGATTTGCAGATGATGTAGAAGTATGAACATTTAGCAAGCAGGAGTTAGATATAGCTTTAAATAAAGTGGAAGCGGTATTGATAAAACAGTATTGTATGGAAATAAATAAAAGTAAAACAAAAATACTGGTATACAAGGGGAGAAAAACAGCGAATATCAAGATAGGTAACGAAAAGTGATTTTAAGTATCTAAAAAGTTAGATAAGTCAGGACGGAAGGAGTAGTAGGGATATAAAGTAGAAAATAGTGGTGTTACAGGTGAATGATGAGGATACCGTGGACAGAGAAGGTTAGGAATGAAGAGGTATTCAAAGGAATAGGAGAACAGAGGACACTATAGAAGTCAATAAAAAATAGGCGAAATAAGTTGGTAGGCATCAAAGTCTAGTCAATGATATATTAGAGTTAGCAAAAGCAGTTAAGAGGAGTGGAAGTAGACCTAGATTAGATAACTGTTTGCAAATAATTAAGAAAGTGGGATGTTCTAGTATTAGGGAAATATCAAGATTAGCTCAGGATAGGAAGGAGTGGAGGTGCTTGTCCAACTAGTCTTAGTACTGACGACCTTATGGTGATTTTGATGATGATGATGGGTTTTTCAGAAAAAAATTGTATCTACTACACAAGTCGAATTTATTAAAGCATACAAAATAAAGCCCTTCTTAATTAAGGATGTCATTTTGTTAAGCTAAACCCACGGCACGCATATCAAATTAGAACAATTACCTACTGGCAAATCTCTAGAGATGGCGTGAAATGCGCTGTCCGTAGTTATTTTTAAAACTCGCTGTAATTACAATAACTACCAAGCGATATGGTCCGCACGCTTAGACCATTGCTCAGCATGCTGGAGGAAACCGGTTCGATTCCAAGTGCATCTGCTCTAGTCCAAGTTTTTCTACGATTTCCTTGAATCGCTTAGGACTTAGGCAATTGCTAGGGTAGTAATATTCCACAGATAAAATCTTAGTGATAGGAACTAAGCACCCAAAAGTTTATTACCTACAGCAACTTCAATCGGTTGGTATTTTGGCTGGGCGCCGTGGTACTACGAACTGGATCAGGGTCAGCCAAACTTCGCTCTTAACGCTCCTAGGTGCTCCTGCAAAAGCAAATGATGGGAGAGGTGTGCAAATCGACTGTTATGGTCCTTTTTCCTTGCGGCCCAAAAGAGACAGATATAGTGTCACCTCTTGTCTTCTTTTTCTTCATAATCATAACCAGAAGGCTTGGTTATGCAGGGGGCTTGGTTACAAAAGAACAGAGACAGAGACATTTATAAATCTGTCTCTGTTGCATACAATGTAGTCGCTCCCAAGAAGTCAAAGTTTGGCCGGCTCTTATCTGGATCACACCTTAGCATTCTGGAGAACAGACTTCTTCATCTTCCCAATTACCACCCGTAAATTCCTAAAAGGCGCCTGCAGAAGATCTTTCTTCCTACTCTACAGTTTGTACCAGCATTGGTACCTGTTTGAAACTGGATCAGGTCAGCCAAACTCTTAACTCTCCTAGGTGCTTCTGCAAAAGCAAATGAAGACAGAGGTGTGCAAATCGACTGTTATGGTCCTTTTTCCTTGCGGCCATAAAGAAATAGATATACTGTCGCCTCCTGTCCTCTCTTTCTCTATAATCATAACCAGAAGGCTTGATTATGGAGAGGGGCTTGATTACGGAAGAAGAGAGACAGGTATCACTCGTTTCTACATCTCTCTATGTTGCATACCATGTGGTCGCTCCTAAAAAGTCAAAGTTTGGCCGGCTCTGATCTCTATCACAACTTAGCATTCTGGAGAACAGACTTCTGCCTCTCCCCAATTACCACCCATAAATTTCTACAATTCCTAAAAGGAGGCTAAAGAAGATCTTCCTCCCTACTCTACAGTTTGTACCAGCATTGGTACCTGTTTGAAACGTTTCTCTAATGCTTCTAAACAGTCCATCGTTGTCCAAGCTGATTAAATCAGACGTTACTGTATATCTGCGATTCAGCAGTGGGTAATAATTAAACATATCCGAAATGTTTACCCGTTCGTCATGTAAACAAAATGCGGCATCCCATTAACGGTTCAATTCCTCTGTCCTGTCCCCCTTCTCACATGCTGCGGTACAAACCTAGACAAACAGATCCAATTGTTTACCAAACGCGATGTTGCCGAAACCACCGAAAAGCGGAGCATAATCAATAGCCCCCTGATATCTGGGATTTGGGATTATTTATATTTAATACAACAACTGGCCGTTTGTTAACGTTAATTAAACTGGAATTGTCTAATGGAAATAGTCCGATGGAGGAACAACGGGAACGGTAAGCGAGAGATTGCAAAAATCGATTCAATTCATACATAAATGGTTTAAATTGAATATTTAAACAGCACTTAATTAGTAGACGTAATTGTCGTTCACAGTGAAATGACCAAAGCACTTGAATAAATGGACAAAAGTACAATGGGGAGTCTTCCATCCAATGTCATAGCATATCAAACACTTTACTGAGAAAATATGGCTGTTCGGAAAGTCATTTCGTTTTTTTCCAGACATAGGATTTAATTGTATTCTTTTGCACCCAACTTCACATTTAAGCCGTATAATTTTTATATGCTTTGAGAGCTTATATAGCAAGGCTNCTAATCCCTACCAGGTCTAGAAGGTTTGGTACCCGAGCAGAATGCACAATCTCGGAAGGTACTACTGTGCCATCTCTACCCTATCATGTGTGGTTGGCCACTACCCTGACAAGTCCAACCTCATGTCGGCCGAACAGACAGGAAAGATCCCTGATGCCTGGGGCTCCCCGACCTCCTAATCCCCACCAGGCTTAGAAGGTTTGGTACCCGAGCAGAATACACAATAGCGGAAGATACTACTGTGTCATCTCCACCCTATCATGTGTAGTTGACCACTACCCCTACAAGTCCAACCTCATGTTGGCCGAACAGACAGGAAAGATACCTGACGTCTGAGGCATCCCGACCTCCTGTATTAGAACCAATTAAGAGCCCTGCTGGCACATTCGGAGCAGTAATGCCTCAGTTTAAATTATCATCATCATTATAAGACCTTTAGCCCGAATACTAATTGGACACGCACCTCCATCTCCTCCTGAGTAATCTACATACAATCAAACAGAAGTCACTTAACACCTGTTTCTACTTCTAATAATATGTCTTTAATTAGTCTTTTTACAGAAAGATTCATACGTCAAATGTTTTCTGATTTAACGTAATTTTCCTTTGATTTTAGGTTCTTCCTTTGGACTAGATCATTTGACACTTCAACCACGGTTTCTGTCAAAAGAGAACACCTTCCGGGTTGTCCAGGGTGATATAGTGCTTCTTCCATGTGAAGTACAAAATCTAGGTAAGCCACAAAATACATTCTTTTGTGTAGCCCTCTAATGTATAATTAAAATATAATATAAATGTATTTTTCTTTAACCATTTCCATTCTGATTTGATGACATTTTTGATAAAATTCTTACATGTGCCACTAATACACACTCAGAAATAACATCATGATAAAGAACATATATTATTACATCTTCAGTTTAAATTGCTACTTAACAAGGTAACAAGGAAGTCTGTAGTAGCTCAATAAGGAAATTATGAAAGTTTCAAGGATATAATACTAACTTCTCATCTAATACTTACTTATAAGTCTATTGGTTTGTTACAAGAAATACTTAATAAGAGGAAAAATAAAAACCTTTAATAAAACTTCTTCCAAGCTCTAAGTATACCTACATATGAAACGTTTATTACAACTACTGATTAATAAACTCCATATTTAAGGAAAAAATTGTTTAAAATAAGATTTAAAAAATGTTTGATCAATATAAGAAGGAAAAGACTCCACCATCTTTACCACTCCCTTGTGAAAAAAGTCATTAATTTTATCATTAATATTCCCTTAAATAAAATCAATAGAAGGCAATCTTCATCTGTCTTGACGATATACCAAACAAAAGGGCATCCCCTTGAACGAGTAAACTCCAAGATGTTCCCAAACAAATTGGATCAATTTTATGTCCTATATTTATTTATTTATTTATTATTTACGCGATTATCAACGTTAAAGACAGGACAACTGTAGGGATTGATATAGGGGGGTAAAAGATTGGTATGCTTAGATTTGTAGATGATGTAACAGTATTAGTATCTAGCAAGGAGGAGTTAGAGATAGCTTTAAATCAAATGGAAGCGGTATTGACAAAACAGTATTGTATGAAAATAAGTAAAAGTAGAAACAAATACTGGTATGCAAGGAAACAAAAAGTAGAGCGAATATAAAGATAGGAGACGAAAGATTAGAAGAAGTGGCTAATTTTTAACATGTAGGAAGTCAGATAAATCAGGATAGAAGGAGCAGTAAAAATATAAAGCAAAGGATATTGCAGGGTCGAGTTGGCTTCAACAAAACGAAGTCACTTCTATGCTCGCGAGCGGTTAATTTAGAAATTCCAAAATATTATTAAAGGTGTGTTTGGAGCGTTCGAAATGTGGTGTTACCAGTGAATGATGAGGATACCGTGGATAGAGAAAGTTAGAAATGAAGAGATATTTGAAAGAATAGTAGAAGAGAGGACTCTATGGAAGTCAAAAAAAAATGGATGAGATAGGTTGGTAGGACATGTTAGAGACAGAAACAGGAGTTAAGAGGAAAAGAGGTAGACCTAGATTAGATTACTGTTCACAAACAGTTAAGGATGTGGGATGTTCTAGTCTCAGGGAAATTCGAAGGTTAGCTTATGGTAGGAAAGAGTGGAGATGCCTGTCGAACCAGTCTTAAGACTGATGTCCTTATAATGAAGATGAAGCCTTAGCACCCCTACAAGGCTTTACAAGGCCTCATTTAATATAAGGGAAGAAATATCCATCTTCTTAATCATCCCCTTCTGGAATAAACTATATTTCGTTCATAAGAAGAGTAACCCCAGAATTGCCCATAAACAAATTCAGATAATTTCATTTATCTATTTTTAAAAAAATTGTTGTCAAATCAAATTCACTTCGTACTGGATCCTGTTCCATAACTACAAGTTGAGTGAAATTTGTGAGAACAAAACTTCTATTCTCCGTTAATGTCCAAAAACGCCTAACAAGCGCAAAATTGGTACTTATGCATAAATGGCAAGTAAAGTTCCAATTTTGATTAAATGGCATCGTTTAAATGGCGAGAAAGACGACGAAGGACGTCATGTCGTCGACGACAGCGTCGGTTACCACAGCAGCCCCTTACTGCCGAGCTCAGCTATTCAACTGTGGTTTTCAGGGAATTAATCCAAAAGCGATACGTAGCTGGTTCACGTCTCTTTCTCTCTCCCTCTTGCTCTCTCTCTCTCTCTTTCTCCATCTCCTTTCTGTTCCACTGCGGATCTTTTGCAATTAATGAATTAGAAATTACGGGAAAAGTACCTCGACACTCCTATCATATTATCCTTCATTAAGCTTCTGGAGAAGCACTCCAACCTAAAGCGGATAGCTCAGCATAAATGGGAAGCCTTTGATGGGTATACAGAATGGTTTGTGAATGGCTTGGAAACACACAACTTTCAGGGAATGGTTTTCGAGTGAAAATGTAGACGGAAAAGCGAGCTCTATTGCAAAACCAAAGACCATGTTATACATTTTCCTTCCATCTCTTCGGTTATGTCTAAAAACTGTTGTTCTACACAGAGATTCTCGCTTACATAAATGAACTTTTGATAAAAGCGACTAATTATCTGTCATTTAGATCGACTCCTTTTGAAATTTTCTAATGTAAAGTTTAAGAAATATTCGAAACTCCAACGTTTGTACTTTTTGTCAAGATTATTAAAACCCATTAAGTCAAACCTGTTAAAAAATTGGCTCCAAACAGAACGTTTGGTTTTTTCATTTTATAATAATTCATTCAATAAATGGTTTATGAAATGAAAAGAAGGAAAACTAAATTAAAAACTACAGTGAACTTCCTTTTCCTTTTGAATTGAATCAAGAATTATGTCAGGTTTGAACCCATAAACCTAGCGATTCTTACTGTTAAGGATAATTCATTCAATAAATGGTTTATGAAATGAAAAGAAGGGAAACTAAATTAAAAACCACAGTGAAGTTCCTTTTTCTTTTGAATTGAATCAAGAATTATGCCAGGTTTCAACCCATAAACCTAGCGATTCTTACTGTTAAAGAAAATGGTAACTTGAGGATGGATCCAATTACATTCAAGTTTCCAAATGTATAGTGTAATAACTTACCACACCATTACGAGATTACCAATGTCAAACTCAGAGGTTTGGATTGAAGTGACGAAACCAGAAAAAGTTCTGCCACATCTTCTTCATTTTCCTTTCCTTTTGCTTTGGAAGAATAAACAGAGTCATTGATAACTACTACTGATTTCGACAATAGTTATAAAAACTAGAGTAGATTCCAAGCGATTGTCAAGTTCTTTTACCTTTTGAATTTGAACCAAGTTAGAGCTCATAAACCCAGCGATTTAAAGATGTATTTTTAACTCAATTATATTTGTTCAAAGACATGGATACTTCAACAGCCTGCCAATCTTAAACCCGAAATTTTGAATTCAAATAAATATGATAATCTCAAATCTGCTTCATCTTCCTCTTTCTTCCTTTTATAAACTTGAATTCAAACAGAG
Source organism: Agrilus planipennis (assembly GCF_000699045.2). Taxonomy (NCBI): domain Eukaryota; kingdom Metazoa; phylum Arthropoda; class Insecta; order Coleoptera; family Buprestidae; genus Agrilus; species Agrilus planipennis. The sequence continues at coordinate 806,660 of NW_020438962.1, forward strand.
CTGTTGATCATTATTGTTTATTTTAACAAGAACTCTTGTTATGCACGATTCATAAAATCTAAGGAATGAAATCAAAAAGTATTTCTGAAACATTTATCGGTTGAGTGGGTCACATTAGAAATTCTTATCACAAGGAAGGAGACACGACAAATCCATTTGAAACTTTTATACTGGACTCAGCTAGCTGCTTGAAACAAGCCAATTTTAGACAGCTAGCAGTCGAAGGGAAGCTTTCCCTGCATAGCTCATCCGAATTTCTAATTGTCAACTAACAAAATGAGTACAAGGGAAACCCCAAAGTCCACACACACACACACTTTTACAACACAAAGGTTCATGACCCTTCTCCTGCCTGTGTCCGACTATTGGGTATGTTGGTCCCTCTGCGGCGTACGGGGGCCGCAAAACCCGGTTGGCATTTCATTAAAACGACAACACCTCACTACCCTTTGAAATTAATTGTTCTGACGAAGAACGTTTTGCGTAGAGCGTTTCTCTAAATGTCAGAACCGAAAGCAAATTGACGTCTGGCAGGCCAACGGCGGGATAAATGACCCAAATCCCTACCGCGCATCCCTATTGTTCCGAAAAGTAACCAGCCGAAAGGTCCTTAACTATTTAACATCAAAGAATATTACACGTTTTATATTATTCGGTGATGTTCCTACAGGATTAGCCGCAAACAATTTCTTTCTATTAGTAGTAGTAGTAATAGTTAAGACAGCAGGTAAAAGTTGGTCTGTGTTCTGTCGGAGCTGTCTGCGACGCGCTGATGAGATCCAAAAAGATCGAAATCGCGATTCGCGTCTGGCAGTTATACAGGCCACTTCGAATTATTTTATTCGATTAAGCTAACGTGCCTATCACGCTGAGGTTGACTACGCCAGGATTCGTTTTCAGCAAGTAGATATCCACACAAGTGGACCTTGTTGGAGCATACGTAATCCTAAAATGTAGCATCGTGCTACAGATGGCGTTTACTG
>NW_020438962.1:813041-850853 GCF_000699045.2 Agrilus planipennis
CAAAAATTTTATGAGCGTGGAATTATGCTACTACCAGAAAGATGGCAAAAGGTGTTGGACCAGAACGGTCAATATATAATTTAATAAAGTATTTGTTTATTATACGAAAACTGTCTTTCATTTCCACAAAAAAAAAAAACGAAATGACTTTCCGAACAACCCTATACATAATGCAATCCCAACTTTTTTACCACGAGATCTAGTAGATTCCTTAGTCAAAATTCTCCTCCAAATCCATAAAATAATATCATACCAGTTTCAGGAATAACATAAAAGAAAACTCACCGAAATATTAAGCACATTGATACGTAACATTGAACGTTATCTGTCTGCCCAAATTCATGACCATCGTCTATGTCCATTCCTAGAATGACACTGCTCATTACTATCTCTCTTTCTTTCAGGTTCATTAGTGATTGTATGGAGAAAGGGTCCAACATTGATTGCTGCAGGTCAGCATACCATTTCGAGTGACCACAGGTATTCCTTGCTAGGACACAACTTACAAATTAAAGACGTCAAGACGGAAGACCAAGGCGACTACACCTGCCAAATAGGAGACGGGACATATGGGGACTTGATCCACACGATAGAAATCTTGAGTAAGACTTTTTCAAAGTATTGTCCACGTTTTCATGGGTATTCCACGGTAAAAATTTTGTCAAACATCAAATTCTTTTTGGCAATTGTTTATTCGTTCACCAATATTGAATTTGAGGAGAATACGTTTAGATCTCCTTATTACATAGCAAGTCTCCTTGATCATTTTACTGTAGTGATGCGTGATGATACTAAAATTCTTCTATTATTGTCTGCATCATCTTTTTATTAAAGTTGCATTCCTTAGAACTCCATGGATATTCCACAGTAATAATTTGTCAAACATCAAATTCCTTTTGGCAATTGTTTATTCATTCACCAATTTTGAATTTGAGGAGAATACGTTTAGATCTCCTTATTACATAGCAAGTCTTCTTGTTCATTTTACAGTGGTGATACTGAAATTCTTCTAATATTGTTTGCATCATCTTTTTCATAAAGTTGGTTCCTTAGAATTCCTCCATTAGTTGAAGTTTTCATGGATATTCCACAGAAATGATTTGTAAAAAATCAAATTCTTTTTGGTAATTGTTTCTTCGTTCACCAAATTTGAATTTGAGCAGAATAATTTTATATCTCCTTATTACAGTCTTTACATAGCAAGTTTCCTTGTTCATTTTACTGTAGTGATGCTTCGTGATACTGAATTTCTTCTATTATTGTCTGCATCATCTTTTTATTAAAGTTGCATTCCTTAGAATTCCTTCATTAGTTGAAGTTTTTATGAATATTCCACAGTAAATTTTGTCAAACATCAAATTCTTTTTGGCAATTGTTTCTTCGTTCACCAATTTTGAATTTGAGCAGAATAATTTTAGGTCTCCTTATTACAGTCTTTACATAGCAAGTCTCCTTGTTCATTTTCCATAATGATACGTGGTGGTAGTAAGTTTCTTCTATCATTATTTGCTTCATCTTAAAATTGATTCCTTAGAATTAGAATTTCTTCATTAGTTCAAACTTCATCTCCCTTTAGCATTTGTCGAAATAAATTGTAGCAATCAAAGTAAATTAAATGTTTCACTTCAAAATTGACTTGTGCGAAATTCACATCATCCTTCTCCATTAATTTACTCCAGAAATTGGAGCGATTCCCGTGAGTATTTTTGACGACTGAAGTAAATAATTGTTGTGCATGTAAATGCCAAAGAAAAAGGACGAAAGATCCTCGAGAACGTTTGACAATAAAAGTCTTAAGAGGTTGGTGGTACACAAAGAACTTGCACGTTTTAAGTACGTCACTTGTACGAATCTTACCCTCTCTTGCCCTTTTGCTAGTTCGATTGTTGGCTTGTTCGTAAAGTGAATGCAAATTAGGCGATTTTGCAATTTAAATTCGCAATCAACTCCCAACCTTAACATTAATATTCATATTCGTCTAAAAACCCACGGGAACCAGCTACATCACTTCGCCTGAGCATTAATATAGTTTGCGAATGCTGAAGTAGTTGCCTTACATGATCGAAACGATGTCGGGGACGCCCCAAACGCCTTTTCGACATCAAGGCATCTATCTTTTGATGTCCCTCCATCTACCACACATATATCATCAATTAAAACCCGTGGGAGGCGTGAGTCTGTTAGTCTGTATGTTTGCTGCTGTTAAACTGGAGAACCTGTGGATATTTTTTGATGGAACTTCTACTGTTACGAAGAATATTGTCTTTAAACAGTTCTCGATGCCGTTGTTGCACTAATTATTGACATTAGGTATATCTTAAAAAGTCACTCATTAATTTTTGACCGAATTTTTACTACTTATCGCAGAGAAGCATTTGGAAGAAATTGGAAGAATAGAATTTTGAACCTCAAAATTGCAATATTACAAAAATAGTGCCTACGTTTGAGATTAATATTATTTTGAGGTGAACCATTAATGAGTAATATCTATTGATGGCTGTTTTTATTATTTAGTATTGTTATTAAGGGAACAATAGAACGCAATGGGGTCGTGGTAACATGAAATATTTATTAAATCTCGCACAAACAGTAATTAGAATGCAAATTGAGCTTGCGGTGTGCATATCAAGCAGGCGTCGCCAAATATTGTGTGACATATGTCGCGTACGTCGCGCTTTTGATCACGTACGTCATGAATCATGAACATCTACCTTTGAATTTTGCATACAAAGTGTTCACTTACCGACGCCTCTGCCGGAATTTTTGATTCGAAACCTTTCGGTATTGATTTTCGAAAACAAATGAATATCAGATTGATCTTTACATTCCTGTGCGTTGGCACCATCCACACTAGAAATAACAACAGATACATTAGTTTTGGACCATACTGTACAATTATTTCTGGTTTATCAAAAGGGTAAGTATACTTCATTTACTTTCTCTAGTGATTTGCCCCTTCCAGTGTCTTGAATGCGCGCTGGCAAAATCGTATAGGTAGGGAGAAAACAGCTCATTATACTCTCGACTCTTGATCATTAAACGTACTTTTCCATACAGTACCTGCCAAAATTTTTGTTCAATCATGAATAGTAGTGCGAGTCGAAAACAAGCGTTAAAGCCTTTAATATGTCTTCAAATATAAATAAACATCTCGTTGATATTTTCAGTAGTAAATGGTACCGATAACAGCACATTTGAGCAATGCAATTGTAGTGGATAAAATGGTCAATTTTTCTGTGCAGTACTGTACGGATTGTACGCTCCTCACCGGTTAAGAGTTTGACCGAGAGTTGTCTCCTTCCTTTTCTGGCCTAGTGCTGTTCTTTTCTACTTTGCGCCGGTCAAACTGAAGGTCACATCGCTACAGAAAGTAAACGAAGTATAACATAATACATAATAGTTTTTGGTGAATCTTCACCTTATCACATTGTGTAAAAGATCAAAGCCAAAATAGGGTTGTAAATAATAATTATTGATGTAAAACCAACACCAAGCAACTTTTTTAAATGACTCCTATTGAATATATTCGAAAGATGGCATGAATTTTTTTTGAAATACTTGTGAATAACTAAAAATATTAATTGCTTAATAAAATTACCAACCCGGAGACAATGCAAATTCTTGTATGAAGTATTTCTCATGCTAGGAAGTCGACGCATATTAGATATGCATTGATTTTGAGTTAATAGGAGCTTCAAGTCTAGGGTCTCAAGTGATTGAATTAACCGCAGCAAATGCAGGGCACATACTAATTAAATTATATTACTACATCGATCCACGACTAAATACATAACTTAATTTTTGTGCCACCGCAAACAAAATTATGAGAGTTATTACAGATTATATTTACTGGTTATAACCTGCTACAATGTAATAGGTTTATCTGAAGTTTGCTTCATATTTGTCCTTAATCTTCCTCGTACTACTACCACCTATATCTTATTACGAAAAACAAATCTAATATTGAAGAAGATTGCAAATAAATGTTACGTACTCTTTTTCACTTACATACTTGCCAATTTTATTGTTTAACAAAATGAATATTGAACCAACCAAATCACACATCAATTAGCCAAAATGTTGTAAACTTCTGATTCGGATTCAGATGATGCTGGACGTGGACTATCGCTTCAGTAAACAAAGCGAATTTTAATCGTTAATAACTGAAGAACTACAAAATCAAAAACTCCTAAAGGTCTAAAGTAAGACTTCCAAACGTCCCACGACGTCATGACAACTATATTTGGATATTTTGCATTCACTAAAATTAATTACATCTTGTTTCAAGTGATAGCAGCTTGTCGTCATTCACACGAAACCAAAGCAATCGAAGCTTCGATAGGAATTACAATCAACATTCCAATTATTGTGCATTTGACTGGCCTTAATCCAATTTTACTTACATTACATAATATGTAGTGAGCAAACACACGGATATAATCGGTGTAACGCACAGAATAAACTTGTGATCGCACCAATTCAATAATAATAATCAAAATTAACAGCATCTTCTTGTAGTAGTCCAATTTGCGAGAGGCATATTGCAGGTGTACTTTGACGGTTGGATCACGATGATAACGAATGATGTGAATAATTAATTACTATAAAAGCATCGAATCATCTATGCAAGAACGATCAAAGAGACTGATGGATTAGTAACCGTAAAAAGAATACTTTGATAGAAGGAGATCCATATTTATGTATATCGTAGTGAGTATTCTGCAAATGGAGAACTTGAAGTTTTGTATTGAGGAAATGTAATGATTGATAATCTCGCTACTGGGGTCTTCATGTAAACGAAGCAGTAAGACCATAGCTAATCAGCCCACAAAAATGATGACTTGGTGAGGAAATTCTAAAATATTTGTGAACATTTTCTGCATTCAAAACTAATCATCATCGAAAGATCGTCAGTCCTAAGACTGGTTGGACACGCACCTCCACTCTTTTCTATCCTGAGCTAATCTTCGCATTCCCCTAAAATCAGAACATCCCACATTCTTAACTGTTTTCGAACAGTAATCTAATCTAGGTCTACCTCTACTCCTTTTTTCGCTTCTAATATGTCTTTACACTAGACTTTCATGCCTGAGAAGGTAAAACCCATCTCGCCTATTTTTTATTAACTTTCATAGAGCCCCTTGTTCTCCTATTCTTTCTAATTCCTCTTCATTTCTAACCTTCTCTATCCACGGTATCCTCATCATTCGTCTGTAACACCACATTTTCTAAATTAACCCTTCGCGAGCACAGAAGTGACTTCTTTTTATTGAAAGCGACTCGACCTTGGGCTATCCTTTGCTTTATATCCCTACTACTCCTTCCGTCCTGACTTATCTGACTTCCTAGATACCATAAAACAGCCACTTCTTCTAATCTTTCTTTTAGTAATAAATACTTTTATTTCAATCAAACGAATATTCTTACATTTGGTTATGACTTTGGTACTAATTTTGAACTTAACCGTTGGAAAGTAGGATTGACCAACCTTTGGTACCAATTTTGAGCTTGACCTTCGGATAGTAGGATTGACCAACCTTTGGTACCAATTTTGAACTTAATCTTTATATAGTAGGATTGACCAACCTTTGGTACCAATTTTGAACTTAATCTTTAGATAGTAGGATTGACCAACCTTTGGTACCAATTTTGAACTTGACCATTAGATGGTAAAATTGACCAACCTTTGGTACCAATTTTGAACTTGACCATTAGATGGTAAAATTGACCAACCTTTGGTACCAATTTTGAACTTAATTGGAGAGTAGTATTGACCAGCCTTTGGTACCAATTTTGAACTTAACCTTTGGAGAGTAGTATTGACCAACCTTTGGTACCAATTTTGAACTTAACCTTTGACTAGTAGTACTGACCAACCTTTGGTACCAATTTTGAATTTAACTTTTGGATAACAGGATTGACCAATAACTCTTCTATGTGAAATTGAGAATAAATTTTCAGTTTCAATCATGATAACTGTCTTTTCACTGAAGGCTCTTCGTTCCAAAGTATCCAACGACGTTTGGTAGAAGTTCTACGAAATTAAAGTTCACAAACTGCTTGATTCCAGATGAATATTAATACGGCAGCTGTGTAACAGCGGTGACGTAGTAATATTAGACTCGACACAGGGGCGGAACAGGGTGGTAATGGAGGGGGTGTAGGTTTAACATAATGTAATTAAAATGCAAATTCCCGTATAAGGGAAGTGGAATATCCAATGAAGTCTGTGCTGTTCTGCAGATAATACAATTCCATGTAAATAGCACGGGGGGGGAGGGAAATATCATGCAGTGTAATAAATAAAGGAAAATTAAGACACCAGATTCATATAATGGAATTTAAGAGTATGGACTCAAAAAGGGGTAAAACAATTTTTTACTATTTGACTTAAAAACTTTTTATCGCAATGGGATTGGATATTGGTAACGAACAGTCGACCACCAGAAGCACAATCATAAATGAACCCTTTAAAATATCAGGTCTGTCAGAAATGAATTCAAAAAAGCACAAAGTTACTGGAATGGAAAGAAAACTGTTCTTACTTATTACAGTTTGTTAACAAAAATTTCTCAATTATACTTGAGCGATTTGTTATCTAAAACAGAAAAATTTCGACCACCAAATGTCAAGTCCACAGAAAAGAATTTAAAAGTCTTGCCAAAAAGGAAATCGTGCTTGGTTTCTACGGTCCTTTTACCAATATTTCTTAACAGTTCCTTGAAACTTTTTGTCGCAATTATGTACTTTGAGTATTCGCCATTTCAAACGTAAATACCTACAATATCCGCGTTCGTCTGGAGGTACAATTTGAAAGAGGACTTTTTAAATGTAACTTTTTATCGGGATTGATTCAAGAGCAGCAATTATTTCGGCCGCATAGAAAATCGAGGAAATCGCCGAGAGCTAAGCGGTACAACAAAGGGTAAAATGCATTGTGAGAGAGAGCGTAAGATATTCTCAGTATCTTTAATGCTTGCGCCGCTATTACCGGAAACTTCGCTGTATGGATAATAAACTTGTTCGTTATCTGTTCCAGTGCCTCCAAGCCTCCAAATGCTCCCATCAGACGAAGAAGTTATTGCCCGCAAGGGAGGTGCAGTTACGTTCGAGTGCCATGCTAGCGGCAATCCCGTACCGACTGTGCAATGGTCCAAAAAGGTGAGATAAAACACATTGTAAATGCCTCATCGACAAACGATTTTATAACTACTTAGCATATATCCCGTAACATTTAATGCCAAAACCCCGTAGGAATAACCAACAGAGTTTAAATTCAAAAGACTACTAGAGAACTCAACATTTTCTAGTTTCTTTGTTTCATAGTTTTACTCTGATCTATCTTATTGTTGGTTAATAATCCACTTCCTAAAAGCTATCTAAATAGAGTTTTCAGAGCTATGAATTTTTAATAGTGATTAATATTTAACATTAATTACAAATTATCTCAAATTAGTAAGGAAAACTTGTTGCTGCTGTTAAGCCCTCGTCGGGAATCGATCCCGGGACCTTTCGCATTACGTACCAATGCTTTTATCATTAGGCTACGAAAGGTTACAGCAGCAAGAACAACGAAAGTACTCTTAGTACGTTTTCAATTTTTCGTCATTAATTTGTAGTGGATAATAATTAAATTTATAAAAAATTTCAAAAGTTTAGTCCAAGCACATCAGTCAACGATCTACTTGTCGAATTCACTGTAACCCTTAAAGTCTGAATACGTTGTTTTGCCCTTAGTTAAGGAAACTCCACGATTCCAACCAAAATCCTCATCATTCTTCTTCTTCCCCTATTTCTTGATGTGATTGCAGCCTTAAAACTGAAGATTACTATTTCAATCTTTTGTAAATGTTCGTCTGAACAATACATGTTTTCTGAGTTAACCAAAGTCCAAAGGATTTCAAAGGAAACCTTCATGGTCTTTTAGGTTAATTCAACATTCAGTGCTTTTTACGTGTGTGTTATTTTGAACAACTCAGCTAATCCAATTCCCAAAACCTCCAAATATAATATTCAAGAATTTAGATAGACTATGAGGCAGTATTCACAACGTTTGAGCCCAAAAGAAAGCCAAAATCAGTTATTTGCTTCTTCAATTCTTCAAATATCCAAACCTCCAATGATCATCATCATCAGATAAACTCCATTTTGAATTTAAATACAAATCTGCTGACTTTTGGTCAGTCCAAATCTTCATAAGTCACTAGTTAACTTCATTATTTTATTACGATATCAAAACTCAAAAAGGAATCGTTTTTGGGCATCATTTTTTTCCATTTCAGGATGCCCTTCTACCATCTGGATTACAGGTTGAAACAGGCTTCAGTCTAAGCCTTTCCCACATTGAGAGGAGAGACTCAGGAGTTTACCAGTGTACTGCTTCCAATGGTATTGGTCAACCTATAACGGCAACCATAAGGCTACATGTTCTTTGTGAGTGACACCATCAACCATATTTTCTTGCCCTGTTTTCTACATTTTGTATTAAAGTCATCCAGTGAATTGGTGTTTATAATTATCACCCAAATCACAAAAGAACTTAAAGTCATAATGAGATTCCAAAGGGAATAGTATCTAAATAGATGCGCAATTGTCTAATGTCATTACAATCAGTAGATACAAAAACAAATGAACCGAATTATAGTAAAAATTCAAGAAAAAATGCTACTTTTGTGTCCCTTGGTTGATGTCGCTCTAATATTTGTTTTTATAAAACGCTTTGATACATTTGCAACAGAATGTACCAGTTTATCAACTTGCTCTTTAGTAATTAAAGCCTATCATACAGCGTATGTACAATAAAAGAGACAAATAGAAGTGAATAACGCTAGTTTCTGGGAATTATTCCATCTGCCATTACATTAATGAATTTTATGGAATGTATCTCAAAACATCCACCGCTTCTCGGATGTAAAACGGTTAGTCCCCTACCTGCCTGGGGTTTCGCTCATAGTTAAATGCGAGCATCAGTTTCAGCTGAGTGGTTTTTCTACATTTAAAATTTTATAATCGGCTTGCCAAATGGAGAAAACGCAATAAGGCAAATATTTCGATTTCAAACGCATAGTATCGAAGCAACTTTAGTAATGTATATTATTTAGACGACCTCATCATAGCCCTTCATGCCTGAGAAGGTGTCCTACCAACCTATCTCGGTGATTTTTTATTGACTTTCATAGAGTCGTCTGTTCTCCTATTCTTTCTAATACCTCTTCATTTCTAACCTTCTCTATCCACGGTATCCTCATCATTCGCCTGTAACCCTACATTGCGAACGCTTCTCCGCCGCGTCCACCGTCCATGTTTCGCACCCGTACAACTCCGTGGTCCAGACATACCCAAGTGTCTTCTTTTTATTGAAGGCGACTCGACCCTGCGCTATCCCCTGCTTTATATCCCTACTACTCCTTCCGTCCTGACTTATCTGACTTCCTAGATACCTAAAATCAGCCGTTTCTTCCAATCTTTCGTTTCCTGTCTTTGTATTTCCTCTTTCCCTACTGTTTCTTCCCTTACATACCAGAAGATCATTTTGTTTCAATATTTTGTAAATGTTTCTTTCATTAATTCATATTTTCTCAGTTAATCAGAGTCCAAAGGTTTCCAAAAAAAAATTCCGATTTAAACCATAAGTGAGTGCTTTTGTTCTTATCTCAATATTTTGTAAATGGTATTGTCAACAATTCATTTTGCCTTTATTTAATCCAATGTCCAAAAGTTTTGCAAAAAAGAAATCCTTATTAAGACGTACTTTACGATATCCAAAAACAAACCTAAAGACCATAAAGATAGTAAATTTGTAACTTAGAACAATCAGGCTGATAACTGTAGTAAACAATGTTAATTATCAAAAAATATTAGTAGTACATTATGAAGAGGACCTACATCCAACCTGCAGAAAAACGAGTCTAAAATTAAGCCCTCATATGAAAGTACATTCCATATCCCAAAATTTCGAACTAACCCAAATCGTCTATAATCCTTATAGTCCTTTTGCATTTTTCCCTTACGTCTTTTTCAAAAATCAGTTAAATATGACAACAGTTCATATTAATAAGCATAAGTTTCAATCCCCAATGCACTGGACTGAAATGAAATAATCTCATCAGGATTATCTATGGTCCTTTGGACCATCAAAACCGCAAACCTCGCTTACAGGATTACAGAAATGCAATACTCCCGCAAGCCCCACTGTATTTGACCATTCGTCCGTGCTTGATGATACGTCGCTACTTGCTAATATCCATGTGCACATTTTCGGCATAATAAATATAATGCGCTATCTGTAGCAGGAACCATAGTTATCGCATCTGATTACAATTTTGAAATAGATAAATTGGTTACACGTCATTATTACGAGAACGAATGACGATTGTAGCATTAAATTACAATGAATTTTATCAACCATCGTGGATTAATGGATTTGAGTTTTGCAACAGTTTCTGCGGATACATTTGCTATTATTACAATAATTTTCTATGTATTAGGGTCGAATCGCCTTTAACAAAAAGAAGTCACTTCTATGCGAGATAGGTTGACAGGTCACCTTCCAGTCATAGGAACGACTTCTTTTTATTGAAGGCAACTCGACCCTGCGCTATCCTCTGCTTTATATCCCTACTACTCCTTCCGTCCTGACTTATCTGACTTCCTAGATACCTAAAATCAGCCAGTCCTTCTAATCTTTCGTCTCCTATCTTTATATTTTCTCTTTCTCTACTTTTTCTTCTCTAGCATACCAGTATTTTTGTGTTATTTATTTTCATACAATACTGTTTAGTCAAGACGTGTCCAGCCAGCGATTATGATAATTAAAAAAATTGCTACTTGAATTTTTTTCAAAAAAACCGCCCTGAAGGTGTCAAACATTGTTTTCTGTAACTTTAAAGATAACTGAGATACAGCGTCTAAAATTTTTACTCAATTGAAAACTTAATAATACCTATTACAAGAGAGAGAATTAAGGTAAAACTACTGATAGAAACAAATCCCTGTTTAGAACAACTACAAACTATAATAAACACATTTTTATCCAAAGTACTACAAACTATTGCATAAATTTCGTTAACTAATATTTGTTTTTCTTTAAGGGTGGTAGATAGTTGTGCTAAATAACGTTAAGTCGAACTTGGTTTTATTTTGAAATCTTAAAGTACATACTCATAAATTCAATTATTTTGAAATACAATCACTTAACGATGCGTCGAATAGCGTTTACTTTTTCAATGTACTTCCTCCAATACATTTTACTACCCTACTTGTCAATATCACACACCACTTACTGCCCCAATGCTCGTTTAACTCGTACCCTTGACTGAATCCATTAGCTATGTATATAACGCTGAACTAACAACCACCATACGATAGATTTCCTACATGCTACATTCGAATTTTTGTCAACAATCTCACAAACTTTCTAAAATTGTTAGCATTTTATTTTGTTACTAAACTCGTTTAAAGTTTTGCTTTTAACAAGTCTATTTGTGGCAGTCTATGTTGTCACAGTTTGATATTATACAATTCTATAAATATTTCGTCACTACAATTTGGCTTTATTTACAACAAGTATCACAATACGTCAGGAAGAGATGTAGCTTAATTGGTAAAGGGGTGGACTATATGCTAGACTGTCGCAGGTTCAAACCTACACCTAGCAATTTTTAAAAAAGGCGTTTTTCAGAAATAAAAAATTAAAGCTAGATGTAAACCCTAGAGTTGTATTAGTCCAAAACAATCCAAATGCGCCTGTTACAGTTCTAGAATAATAAAAAGAGATAACCTTGTGGTTATTCACTAAATCTCTCTCCACAAATTTAGTTATAATTAAAAGAAGTTAGATTTACAGCTTGTGTGGGGTTATTCAAAAGGTAAAACTGTAAGGTATTGTTAATTCTTCCTTAGATAATTAATAGTAAATAATTTAGACAGAATTGACCGCTGTTTCTACAATGCTTTCAAATAAACCCTCAAACGTTTTGTCTTTACGCGATTTAAAGTAAAGTCAAGAATACTTGATGGTGGAATTGTAATTGCCGCTAAAGTTAAAATTAAATTGTAAGAAAAGGAGACTCAGTTGTTTCCGTTACCTGGAGCATTTCTCGAAAGTAATATAATTCAAAACTTTTGTACCTCATTCGCCGCTCTATGCGCAAATGGATGCTGCTATTTGGGACATTTTAATTTGGAATTCTGGAGGTACGACAAGTTTTAATCCATACTTAAAAAACAGCACGGTATAATTCTGTTTTGCGGATTGTTACCGCTTGATGAAGTCAACCCGTTTTATCCTTGTTTATTTAGTTTTTGTTGCTGATTAAGTAGATTTCAGAGAGTTAGTTTTAATCAAGCGTTTTCATATGAGGAATAAATTGAGAAAAGACTTAACAATATCGCCATTAAAAGAATAAAATGGTTACCTTTTCTGGTCTTGTAGATAGTCAATACCCGTCTTTCGTGATGGTGTTCTTTGTTCCCTTTTCTCCAGGATCTTATCTGAAAAAAAAACATATTGTATAAATTTACAGATTCTCCGGAAATCACTGTTGGTAGATCGTGGGTCAATTCCGCGGAGGGACTAGAAGCAAAACTGATATGCAATGTTGACGCTGACCCCCATGCAGAGGTAGGATTACTCTAAACTCCTAATAACTACGAGCAATTTTGAAATTAATTTTCGTTTTAAAGGTAATGTGGTATCAAGATTCTTTTCCTGTCCAAATGACAGACAGAAGGGTTACATCTTCAGCGACAAGATCACACATCCTGACAATTAAGAATGTTCAGCCGTCAGACTTCGGGAACTACAGCTGCGTTGCTGTAAATTCCGTAGGGAAGGAGAAGAGATATATAGAGTTGTCGGGAAGACCCGGGCCACCCCTCATAGTTAGTGGCGGCAGATCAAATCCAACCACCTACAAACTCACATGGAAAGTTCAAAGTGTCTTTCCTATCATTGAAGTGAGGATAATCTTCAGGCAACTTTTTGTGAGTGGTTTTTTCAATTTGTTAATCTTTTAATCAGTGAATTGACTTCAAAAAACTACTGTTGTTAAGTTTGTAAAAGAAAAACTTTGCACGTCAGCGAAAATTTCGTCGAAATAATGCGTTTTGTAGTTTAATATTCAAGGGACGTATGTCAATCACAAATTTCCCTCCTGCAAAATCTAAACAAGCCAATATTCAGCGCGCGTCTTCGCTCAAGTTTTTCCAAGAAAAAGAATAATAATCTCATTTTTTGTTTGGGGAAAGATTGAGGGGAAAACGACGGAGTCCTTTCTCTCTAACTTGCTACCTGCATCGACTTGTAATTCGCTTTCGGTGAAAACCGAAAGCGCGCCACTCAATTTAAGATAATAAATGTAAATTTATGACAGGCCCGCAGAAGAATGTCTTATTCATACACGATCTGGGCGAAAAATCCGGAAGGAAAGACAAAACGAACAAAAATTTACATCAATCAAATCAGAGAAGACAGATGCATAAGACATACCAACGTTAAAAACTTATTAACTTTTTATTACACTGTCATTTATCATCTCAAAATTTGATTTTAAACTGCAATATATACCTTAATCTAACAAATGGAGAAATAGCGCAGTCAGTTACGTGGTTGATTATAAAACAAGCGATCGCAGGTTCGAGTCTGTCGCGCAACACTTTACCAAAAAGCTTTTTCCGCATACTTCGGATTTCAAAACTTACTATAACAACCAAAGAGATATAATAATGGTGTTCGTATGCCCAAAAAAAGAACCTTGGAATTATTGTGAGGTCCTAAAAATTGTTAGAGAGATAGTATCAGAAGTGAGAAGTAAAATTTCACAGATAATTGTAACAAGTATTTGATGCAAATGTCTTTACCCTTTAATAGAACTTCTGAATAGTTGATAATGATTTTAATTTCTAGATGAATACCACCTACCATCAATCTGGTCGGTGGCATGACCTGATCGTTCAACCAAACGAAGCCAACTACAATTCCGAAAATAGTGACAGATTACAATGGTACAGGCTTCGAAATCTAAATCCGGACTCCGTATACGAATGTATAGTTCAAGCAAAAAATCAATACGGTTATGGAGACCAATCGATCCTTCACCAGTGGCTCACGTCTTCTCCTGGCAAAACGATCATCGAAATTAATTCAGGTGTTCAGGCCAACAACACATTCCTCGTCGTCTTCACTGCCATCGTTCTGGCATTGTTTAATAGTAATTATTATATTATTAAAACTGTTTCATACGAGAATTATGATAAGAGGCTTAAAATATATAAATAACGTAACAAGTGTTTTATTCCATTAAAAAACTTTCAATATTTAACTGAAGAGGGTCTTCTTCCAGCGTAGTCCGGAAGGACTGCTCACCCACCAGCATTATTACTAGCTGGTGGGAATAAAACGTCAAAATCTTTTTGGGTTTTTCTACCAGAAACTCAAAGATTTAGCGCATCTATAAACCAACCTATAAAAAGGTAAGTGACAGATCGTCTTTTTTTTTGTTCGACACCAACTAGACCGAATTAATTTCAATTTATTCCCTATTCGTTTGTGTCTACGTGTACGTATGTATGTTTGCGATTCAGCCAGGCAGGTGGCTTTTTGTTCTTTTACAAAGAGGCCGCTTGTTCAACTTGTAACCCTTTTCCAGTCCCCTCGTCCTTCAGAGGTTGCTGCTTTTTACCTCCGTCTCTCCCTCTGACGCCACCCCCACCGCCTGCCTTGCAACAAAACGTGTCTCAACAAAAGGTTAGGATTAACGTTGATTAAGATGAAAAGTGCTCTTCAAACGAAACCCAAACGGTAATTTGCGTGTAAATTCAGAAACAACCGCCGGAAGGGGTTGAGCTCTGATATTTCACCACCATAACCCGTCTAACATTAGATAGAAAAGGGAAACGATCGAAGAAGCTTTACGGAATGAATTGTATAAAGGAATTTTTGGGGTTTCCACTATATATGCATTAAAATCATAACGATATTACACTAAACTACGTCAATATAATTCGGAATGTATTAATATTACGTATTATATTATTTGGTAGGTTTTGCGACCAAGTTTTCAAAATTATTCTCAAGTTAAATAAAATTGAAGATAAACATAAGACGAAGGGCTATTTATTTTACGACTTGGTTGTTAAATTTTGCTAATTTCCCTAAGGAAAAGGCACCTCATTAGTAACTTAAATGACATAGACCGTTCTCCCCCAAAACCTTCATCATCACATTTCTCACCGCAATGAAAATTTCCTGAGAATGTAGTACAGTTATCTGCAACAAATATGACAAGCAATAAGAGTGTTTTGTTTCGATGAGCTTTGAACAATTTTTTCTCCATTTAGCCGCTACGTTTCAGTTCGAACGGTGCGAGTTCACTGAACCCTATACAATCCCCTATACCTGCTGCTGTCATTCCCATTATGCGTTTAAGGTTTTAAAGAATTAATCCTGCATTACAATAGACATCCCCGTGTATTATAATAACAATGATCGTCAACGTTAGCTGAAACAAGATACAATTGTTTCATTTGCTTCCGTTGCCACGGCAGGGTTGTAAAGGAATCAAGGGGTTGAGATGCGCTGCTCTGACGTACGGTGTACACAAACGTCCCTGACAGGCAGTAGTAACATGTCATGTACCTATACACATGCGTCTGATATTCGAAAATGTTTCATTAAAACGACAAGGACTCGTTATCAACCGCAATTAAGGCAACAATTGGAGGGGTTGCGTTACAGGCAGATAGTTAGTCTGTTTAATTAATCAACGATTTCAAGTGGTAATGAAAACGGGATAAGTGACACGACAAAATTGCGCTGGAATTCGAAAAAAGGGAACGTATTTCTAAATTACCCATTGCCGTAAAATAGCAACAAAATTGTTTTTATTTTATTTGGTCTCATCGCTCAAAACGTGTTCTTCTGAAATACTACGAATTTGTGAAAAATCCATGCCATCAAGGCTTTAGAAATGAGAATTAATTGGCAACTTTTACACATATGTAGTCAAAAGAACTAAAAAGTTACATTTCAACCTTCATCATTCCCAATTCTAGGTTTTAACTACAACAAGTACCTTTAAAAAATCAAGCAATGAAACAACTTGGTATGTTACAGAGTGGATTCTAAATCTTTCAACATATATATATATTGCGAGTTCAAACCTTCCCTTATACATTTTCCCAACGAACGAAGTTCATAGCAAAGTGATTGATTCCTTAAATAGAAGTAACATTAAATAAATTCGTAGCACCTACATATACAAGATGTTTCTGAAATAATTAGTAAGCTTGCGTGAAAAGAGCACTGTAAAATAAGAGTATTAAATAGATGTATGGTGGTCCTAAAGTCAACCGTTTCCGAGAAAAACCCATTTAAAAATACATACGAGGACCAGTTCTGCCCTGGTAGCATCACGCATTAAAATACGACACTGCAACGCCGCATTCAATAACAACTTAGCAGCATCTATCCAATATTTATTTTTTATTATTTGTCAAATTAGATTAGGTAATGGATGTAGACAGTTGAACTCATTAAAAGTAGGTCAATGTGTAAGTGACATAGGTCAGTGCAGAAAGGTTTCTAGACGAACATTTTTGTAGACGCCGTAATGGACCTACGGGTTCCGTACCTTGGCCGGTGCCTAGTCCTGATATAATCCATTTGACTTCTCTGTATGCGACGTTGTATAAAAAAGCGGATATATTAAACGACGGTGTATAAAGATATTGATTTGCACGACTGTGTATGATCGCTGCAAATGAAGTACGTTAAATGCCGGACGTTTTTTCCCATTTCAGAAATAATATTTATAGAGTACGTAGGTAGATATGTGTATGTCTACTGACAGGAGGATAAAAGATTAGTATTATCCATTCAGACGAAATTAGTTTACATATTAATGTTTACATAACGATAATTTTTTCTTTCTTTTGTGTTCTCAATACCATGTCGAGGTGTACCTACTTTAAATAGTACTGTATACTATCAGAGAAGAATAAAGTATTCACTGCATTAGTTGTTCTTCAATCGTCACTGCTTAGGTACATTTTCCAATGATGCAGTTGCTTAACTATTGTTGCAATCTGTCTGTTCACGTCCAGGGCCGGCTTCGGATTGCAACTTCGATTGGTTTTTTGTCCCTTAACCAAGCTGCTGTACTCACCATGCGATTCCCTATCGCACCCAGTTAACACCCTTTAAAGCGTGCCAATATTCGCTCATATGTATAGTATATAGAAATAAAAAAATTGGTTGAATTATTTACATAAAAGAAGCAAGTTCCGCAGACAAATTAGTTTCATAATTTTACCCGTCTTCCTCTGAAATGTAATATCTGTGACGGCATTTTTAATTCATAAATTTAATGCAATTAAATACGAAAACGAGCAAACTAGGGAGACAAGTTTCCAACTGGATAGAGAGTGCGAATATAAAAGACCCGACTAACTTCAATTTATATGCTTTCTACCTGGCTTATTTGGTGATTTAGCGTTAAAGAGTTAAACTTAAATTCTCGTAATTGAGAATTTATTGAGGGAAAGGGGCATTCTGGCTGCGTCTGCACTGCGGTCTCTTTTGTGCCTGGCCAATTTACATATAAATTACTGGGAAAATGCATTCCGGGGATCTACCGGAATATACATATTATTAAATCAACGTCTCCCGGCTATTTGCAAGTCTTAGAGGCCACTTAATTTATTCCCAAACCCCCAAGTCTTCCCCACCCTTTCCCTTTTCGCGTGCTACCAGAAGAAATTGACTTGCAACCCCCCACGCCCACGCTCAATAGACTCAACTTCTAAACTTTAATTGCATTCCAACTTTGTATCTGGCAGTCGTTCAGAATCACAAAAGTTTAAAGTAGACATCTTTAACATTATCTAAGATGAAGTACCTACCGCCGTTTTACGCAAATCGAACAACAAACCAAACAGAAAAATAAAACCAAACGAAAAGTTTAAAAGAAATTACAAAATTATTTGTTAACGTCATGCACATTTGAGGAAGGTTTAAGCCTATTCCAAATGAAAAGGTTAGCTCAAGATAGGAAAAAGTGGAGGTGCATGGTGACGAAAAATGGCACCACAAAAAGTCACCCTTATTGCAGACCTAGACCGGTAGTAGTATCAAACGGTTAGTAATTAGATCTTTCAAGACAACCTAACCTAACCTTGCTCTACTTTTACATCCCTTACACGCCTATTTCTTTGTTTTATTTTAATTAACATTATTATATCACCAAACGGAAAGAAAAGTATCAAACGATCGTTTTCCTTCCCTCTATTTGCACTTAAACAACACTACCGTATACATGTAATGTTAATTTCAAAGTTAGTCGCTCTGTCCTGCAGGACAAGAGGGATCCGAACACAAAGCCGTTGTCCGTTATGTCACTGCCATCTACGGCCCTTTGCTGATGCTCTTGCTTTAATTAATTAATTGTTACCATAACGGTAACTGCTTTGAGTCTAGCCGCAGTTTCTGCTACTGACGCTGCCAACAACTGTCAGTTTTGTCCTACTCTATTTATGTACTTACTGTCCTTCCCCAGATTCCACTTTAACGAGAATTCACCATCGCAAATGGGTCACTGGCACTAATGCAATTCTTTCAAAATTGAAACGATTTGTTGGAGAGTTAATGGGAAAGAATGGGGAAAACATTGAAACACAATATACATTATGTCTGATCAAGAGAGCGAAAAGTACATACACAAAAATAAGTAGAATGAGTAATCTCGCACCATTTAGGTACTGATATACATAAACATGAAAGTAGTGACCTTACTGAAAACCCCAACTGCTCCGGCAATGATGTCCCTATGTGACCACCATCATTTTCTGCATGTGAATACATTGGTTTTTGTATTTTGTGGTAATGCCTTGTTAATCGAACGCTAACGAGTGCAGATTATTACTAATCGCTACGTACAATTGACTTGTCTACGTATCAGCAGTTGCGAGGGTCACGAATAGGTATGCGTGTTTCGTCAGTTGACGTTTACGATAAGATAACGCGAATGCAAAACTGTTAACAGTTCTCAGTTATTGACGACTCATTACCTGAGGTACTTTTTCGATGTGGATGATGTACGTATGTATTAGATGAAAGAGGAAAACAAGTAATGTTTTAGGAGGGATGAAACATTAATGCATGTACCTCAATAGAACACAAGGGTGGAAAGGTATGCCTTTAATTAAATGTGTACGTAAATTTTTACCATGCAACAAAAGAATTTCTACTGGGTACAAGTCATTGTTCTCGCCGTAATGAAATTTAATCAAAATCATCTAAATGCTCTTTAAACTCACACAAATGTGGCTCCAAGTTTTGGGAAATGAAAAACGGTATAACATAGTAAATAGTAAGTAACTTCTAACAAATATATGTATATCAATAGGTTACTTTTTATCTATAATAACTGTAAAAAAGAGGCAGAAAATGTTTGAGATGTCTATTGAAACAACTGTATTTAATACACCTAAATAAAGAATGTCTGTACGTAATAACATTGTCAATAATTATCTTTTGATGTTGTTTTATAGATTTCAAGGAAAAACAAATTTTGTTTGTGTTAAAATACCCTACTACTTTTGTAATTTTACGTTATCCTTATTCTTAATATCTTTTACTCCGGCGTTTTTTAATTAAAATTGATGATAAAGCCCCGTTCTTAATTTTCTAAATCCGTGCACTAAACCAAAGACCTTTTTTTCCCCAGCTTAAAGAACATCGGGTTTCATCAATTGGAATTAAAATTTAAAAAAACGGGAGAGTAGAGCAAAAGAGACAGTGTACAATATTCAAATTCCGCCACAAATCCGCAACATAATTCACCCCGATCCCTTAATCAGCAACCTTGATTAATTAAACGGCTAACAAACGCATATCGAATCGATTTCTCGGATCAAAATTACGTTTATATGATTACAATTTTATAAACCTACATATATATGAACGTCTATTCTACGAGGTGGACCAAATTTAGACGAAATAAAAACCATTTCACTAAATTCCGTACCTAATCAATACAAAAGGGACGTGATTTGGTAACGCAGAGTAGATGTAATGTAACGAATTGCGATAAGAACTGCAACACCAATAGAATGTAAACAGTAGTTAAACTAAAGGAACACTGACACTGCTA
This sequence comes from Agrilus planipennis, assembly GCF_000699045.2. Lineage (NCBI taxonomy): Eukaryota > Metazoa > Arthropoda > Insecta > Coleoptera > Buprestidae > Agrilus > Agrilus planipennis. The sequence goes on from NW_020438962.1 coordinate 833,192, forward strand.
ATTGCCAGGTGATTGAATACAGCGTTGCGTTGTCGTATTTCTGTGGTGATTTACCAGGGCCGGACTGGCACTTTTTTAATCAAAATATGTACATACGGTGGTTTTATTTCTCTTTGTCCTTTAATGCCAATACAGTTAAAGAAAATATACGAAAAATATACATTTGCCAATATACACATTTATGCAATAACTGAACAGTACGGATATCTACATTATGTATCTATATGTAATGACATCATCCTCTCCGCTATTCAGGAAGTGCTTTCAGACACAAATGTATGTATATGTTCGTGCCCGTAGGTATGTGTGTGATGGGCGATAAGGATCGACAAGCTACATTTCCTTAGAGCGTACAAAACACCTCTTCGATATCTTAATACAATACTGTTGGTATACATATTAAACGTATGTATACCCAGCTATTCTAGAGAACGAGGCAATTTTGTAACTAGCAATGAAAGGTTGTATTACAATGCTATATTCACACACAGTAATGCCCAGTATTATTATACAATAAAAATAATTAAAAATGAATGCTATCAACTACTGCCTTCGTTAGTTCTTTGTAGTTTCTCCATATTGAAAGGGACCAAAAATGGTGTCTTAACTAGTATTAATGCTAAAAAGTACCGAGCTGATAAAAATTAAACCCATATTATTTCAGTTAGGCACGATCAGGGTGGCGCGTCCCCACGACCCCCATGTATTTATGCCACTGTGTTTACTGAAGCGTTTTTCTCTTGTGGAAATGTCAGAATGAAATTCGAAATCCAGTCGCTGGTTATTGCTTTGCAACATTGTCACAATCCTCTGCGGATGTAACTAGGTATAATAATTCTTTTATTTGAACAGAAACTAATTTCTGTTCTTTCGCTTGAACGGATTCTTTCATTAAATTGATATCGTCATGATTGAACTCGTCTCTCGTAGGAGGTAGCACATGGCCTGTTGTTTCCCGATCTGAACCGTTGTTATAGAGCGATTTTCCGACGACGTGTGCTAGCGTCGAGACGGCCGTCGTCGTATATTATTACGGGAAAGAGCACACCCAGCTGACGTGGCGACGTTCTGCAACATCAGCCGATTCCATCGCACAGTAACTGCTTGCTAGCAGGTTGCAAAAGGTAATTTGAAGTCGGTAGGTTGGCAGTTTAACAACCGTTGTCGTCTTTTCATGATGACGAACTGCGAATAGCTGACTTTACAAAAATGATAACGGAATAGGGTAACAACATCCATCGCGAACAAAAGAATGAATAATATTAAACTGGCGCATCCAGCCATGTTCCGAAAGACATGCTTGAAATATATATAAGCAGGCTTTAAAGGCATATCACAATTAAAGTGAGGTTAAGTTATCGTCACTTGAACAATAGAGGACCCTGTCAACTCTCATGGGAGACGCCGAAAGGTGTTTAAACTTCTTGAGCCCATTATAACTCGAAAGGAAATAACAATGAACAAAATACTATTTATGCTTAAAACGGGGCACTTTTTATCAAATACAAGGAGTAAGTTTAACAGTAAAGATCCCTGGAGAACGTTAAAAATATCAGAAAATAATTGGAGGAATCTTTACCCTGCTGAATAACCAAACTATGTAGAACTGATTGAATTTTTATCTACATAAAGGTTCTTGTGAGACGAATACTCATGTGGAAAGACACAAGAACTTTAGAGATGAATTATTGGGTATGTTTTCGTGGTCGCCCTGTATCGCTGTAGGGATTTTGTTATCGATTTCGTATAACAGTTAATCCGCAGTAGGTCGTATAATGCCGACTGGCGCGATCAATTCTCAAACGCACAGCATTTAGCTGAATATCGTATTAGAAACAAACAACAACGGGAAATAAAATGAATTGTTGCGCGCGAGAGGCAATTCAAATTTCATATCGCGACCATAAATTCCAGAATAGCTGCTGCTGTCACCGGCACAATGCATGGCTGTTGTGTCGGATTAGATTAGGTGGGTTAGTAAACACGCTGCCCCCAATTGGGACGTAATAAATCATACAGCCATCAACTAATTTAATCGAATGGCTTGCTGCTGCCACCCTCCTCTCACTCTCTGACAGACGCCATCTCTCCATCGGCATCCTCCTCTACCTCCCCTTCTAGCATTAAAGCCTGCCAGAAGCTTCAGAGTCAATTAGGAATCGATTAGAGCATTCCCTTTATCAGAAGAATTCGTTAGATACACCAGCTTCTTTACAAACTTCTTCACTTGGAAGCAATCTATGTTTAAGTGCCAACAAAAGTGAGTTGACGCTGACTTATATACGGCTGCTAGAGAGTGGAGGGGGAATCTAACAAGAGCGAATCAGATACCGAGCTGTCCGCGTATAAATACAGTAGAGGAAGACATACGACGAGAAGTAATACTTCAAGCTACAGGTCCATCAGTTTGCCCAGTTCTCTGAGCAAAGTAGTAGAATCCATCCTTCCAGACCGGCTTCTTGACCACATGTGACGATACGATAAATTTTCCCTAATCGGCGCCATGTTTTTAGGCTCCTCCCATTTGACGGATCCCAATAACAACAAAATAAAAATTATATACGTATTTACAATGTTATGAAATTTTTTTATTAAACACGTTTTCCTGAATGCGAGCAGTTATTAATATCAAATTTCTGTTTTCGATTAGTTTCAAATAAACGTCCAGCGTTATGTTTAAACTGAAATAATTAAATGCAAACACTCCACATTTAATGAAAACTATTTGAACTTACGAAATGTATTAATATGATTTGCTTTGCAACTGAGGTAGATACGTACATACAATTAATTAAAACTTTATCACATTCGTAGTTCAGGAACAACATAAACCCCCACGTACATATAAATGAAGGTCTACTCTAGCAGCCCCTGGGGTGTAGCGGTCGCCATTCTAGTACTAATTGAATTCTGACCGAATTTACCTTTGACGATTAAATATAATAACAATAATACCTGTAATAATCGTAATAAAAATAATAACTCCATATACAAGAAAGATGGACAGATATTTTTAAGTTAATAAGTTTTCACATAAAATAATTCAAAGTGGTCTGTATTCTGTCGAAACTGCCAGACGCGGATCGCGATTTCGATCTTTTTGGATCTCATCAGCGCGTCGCAGACAGCTCCGACAGAACACAGACCAACTTTTACCTGCTGTCTTAACAACGCGTATTAGAAAATACCACAAATGGCGCGGTAAACGCCATCTGTAGCACGATGCTACATTTTAGGATTATGTATGCTCGAACAAGGTCCATTTAAATATATATGGATATCTACTTGCTGAAACGAATCCCGGCGTAGCTAACCTCAACGTGATAGGCACGTAACCATAATCGAATAAAATAATTCGAAGTGGTCTGTATTCTGTCGAAACTGCCAAGCGCGGATCGCGATTTCGATCTCCTTGGATCCCATCAGTGCGTCGCAGACGTAAAGTGTAGCATCTTACTACAGATGGCGTTTACTGCGCCATTTGTAGTATTATCTAAAACGCGCTGTAAAGACAGCAGGTAAAAGTTGGTCTGTGTTCTGTCGGAGCTGCCTGCGACGCGCTGATGAGATCCAAAAAGACCGAAATCGCGATCCTCGCCTAGCAGTTTCGACAGAATACAGACCACTTCGAATTATTTTATTCGATTATGGTAACGTGCCTATCACGTTAAGGTTAGCTACGCCGGGATTCATTTCAGCAAGTAGATATCCATATATATTTAAATGGACCTTGTTGGAGCATACGTAATCCTAAAATGTAGCATCGTGCTACAGATGGCGTTTTCACAATTTTCATATTTATTACTAAACCTTGATGTCGTAAAAATACTCAATCTATTGAAGTCAGAAAATTGAAAAATTTATTTATTTACTACGATAATTGAAATATTAGTTCATGATACAGTTTAATATTAACGTACTCTCTGATAATATGTTTATAATTTTCAAGTGCAAGCAATACGTTATAATAATTATGAGTAATTCTCCTCCTATAATAATAATAAAATCTTATCAGTTATCTGATAAGCCTAATCAAGGTATTAATTTGATTTGTGTGATTTTCAAATAATGTAGGAGTTTAGTGTAAATTTCTGTTAAGTTACGTCCGGTGCTAATATAAAGCAAAATAATGAAGAAAACTGCTCAGAATGTATTTTGGTCGTCGATTATTTTTTATTATATCATTCATGTAAGCCCCTGCTTGAGTAACTCATAGCTATATAATAATTCAATTTTGTTTGCAGTAGGTAATGTTGTTATTATGAACAAAATTTCAGACAATAAGTCAAGATCTAGATGGAACATATTGTTATACCGATAACGATGAAGACAATACTACATTTTTGGAGTTCATGAATTCATTAGATACATTTACATTTAATACCAATTACACAATCAAAATTAGGAATTGTACAAATGGACAAGAATCACCATCACAATATGACTATATTTTGGACAACAGTGTTATATGGGTGAAAAGGTAATGTAAACTGATACATATGCTTTGATTAAAAAACAAATTCAAAAATACTTTGATTAAATACAAACTAATAAAATAAAGTCAAACTTTAATTATATAACGAAAGTTATTTGAATTAGTTATGGTTTCTTTTTAAATCTAACTCTATGTTACCTAAAAGCATTTTCAGGAATTTTTCTAAGTTAATAGTATTTAAAAGAGAAATATGTATTCAAATTCCTCAAAAATAGTTTAATTGTTTCTAAAGAAGATTAATAAAGAACAACTTAAGTACCTTTTGTAGATGCAGACTGTTACATATGCTTTGATTAAAAAACAAATTCAAAAATACTTTGATTAAATACAAACTAATAAAATAAAGTCAAACTTTAATTATATAACGAAAGTTATTTGAATTAGTTATGGTTTCTTTTTAAATCTAACTCTATGTTACCTAAAAGCATTTTCAGGAATTTTTCTAAGTTAATAGTATTTAAAAGAGAAATATGTATTCAAATTCCTCAAACATAGTTTTATTTCTTCTAAGGAAATTTAATAAAGAACAACTTAAATACCTTTTGTAGATGCATGAAAAATCCGATGAAATACTTGCGTATATATATGATGAAAATGCATAATAAAGTTTTTAAAACATTTGCAAGACACCTTCACTTAACTAATTAATTAATTGTAAACTTGTAATTTATTTATTGTTAATGTATGTTTTACGTAAGTTCAAATTAATTTCGTAATTATATGATTCTAAACACCTCCGCGACCGCGAACTGTAAGTAATAATAATACTTCGACGTGTTTGTTCAGACATGAGCAAGTAACTGAACCGTTGTGTTAACGTAAAAACAGTTAAAGTGTAAATATCCCACGACCTTGTCAGGGTCATTTCTTTAAAAACAAGAATTTATTCGAATAATAGCAAATGGCTAGTATAGTAAACAGAAACGAATCGCTGCTATTTATAGAATAGTTTTAATAAAGTTATTCACTTTTTCTTAAGGGTTAATAAATCAGTTTTTATAAAATAAAATTGTAAAATAAATTAAACGAATTTTTAATTAAAAGTAATATCGTATTATTACTATTTTTTGTTTATGATTTCTTTTGCAGGTTTGAAATTTACGACGAATTCCACGACGATTTAGTGTTATGTAAAAATTGTTCAACAACAAACTTCCAGGAATGTATGAAAGCTGTTAGATCGGAAATGACCATCAGGATAGGGAATAAAACTGATGAAATACAGGACTTTTTATTACAAACTAAAGAAGAATTAGAATCTAATTGTTTATAACAAATAAAATAGCATTAATCACACCACACACATTTATTTCCATTTTACAAATCTTAAGTGCATACAACAAATATAAGTTTTTTATGTGATACAATAAGTTTTAATAATTAGATAGGTATTAAATAATTAGTTTATAGCATTAAGTGATCTGAATGCAAGAATCCTGCATGTATTAACCAGTTAAATACTTCGAAATTGGATTAAGAGTATTAAAAATGTAATTCCTGTAACCACAGCCTGTAATAATAAATTAAATAGATAACACAACAATTATATGAACACAACTTTCAAAACAGAAATAATCGAAAAACTTTGATCTGAACATATTGTTTTAATTGTAACAATTACCTTTGCTAATAGGCTGTGGTCCAAGATAAATATTCCGCATATTGTCAATTTTTCTTCTCTTTCAATAGCGTATTCAAAAAAATTAATGAGCTGCAACAAATAGTTAATTACATATTAACATCGTAACAATGTTATGTGTAGAGGGTCCAGGAATTAAATTAGTAAAATATAAAAGGTCTAAAGCTTAATTCAATACTTTATATGGATCTATGTCCATGTGACCGAGCGTCATGACCTAGAAGTTTAGACCATTGCTTGGCATTCGGGAGGACGTCGGTTCGATTCCGGGTCCGTCTGCCTTGGTCCAAGTTTTCCTGTTGTTTCCTTGGATCACTCAGGCAAATGCTATATTCCACATATAATATTTCATTCTCTTCTGTCTTCATTTCGTCCGTCTCATCCTTCTCACCCAAACTACCCACTCCCACGATTCCTGAAAGGAGACTGAAGAGGGCTTTCCGGCATAGTCCACAGGGACTGTCCGCCCAGCAGCATTTCCACATACCTTCCAATGATAATGATAAGCAAAATTGATCTTTAAATGATTTGTTTTAATTTCTACATTGTCCTAAATGGTCCCAGGGGTTTCCTAGGACTCCATGGTTGTGTGTTTTACAAAAATTCGGGTTCGAATATGGGCTGTATTCAGTTTCGTAAGTTCAAAAGGTGGAAGAGGTTGAGTTTTGCCAAACAAGCTGACGAAAATGGTACTATCACCCAAAAGTACTCTATATAGAGAGTCACTAAAAGAGTCACTGTACATGATCGTGGGTCTTGTAATCCAGAAAACTGAAAACGATCGAAAAAATGCATCCCGACCCTGTCCACACATGACAAAAACTACAAAGGATGTTTTGGAGATGGAGACTCGTATTAATTACGATACCTTCAGGTACAAATAAATCAAAAACTATTATAATATTTCCACCTGGACCCCCCTCAAAAAAATTAATAATGTTGCTGATAAACAAAAAATAATTAACTTTTAGTTAATTGTAATGTTTAATTCGTGTACCTCTTGTTTCGTAGCTGTCGGCAAACCTCTGTGAATGAATCTAGATATCAAAATCTTGGTCGTGTTGCCCTAAAGAAAAGAAATAAGAGTACACATGAATTAAATCCATTCGTTCCTATTTTACTAACTTACTTCATCTGTGACGTAGTTGGCCACAAAACAAGCCAAAAAAAATTTCATCAGAACTAACACCATCCATAGTGTACTATTAAAAAGCTGTAAATTATTAATATCCGATGCTGATAATTGATAATTACTATAAACCGAGTAGTACAGGCAAAACAGAACGAAAAAGATGTAAGCAAAAGTGGATGATAACAAATTCGGACTATAATACAGATTTAGATTAGTCAAGGCTTTTGTTAGCCTAACATGCGCTAATTTTAATTTTTGTATATCTTCAGCGGCAATATTAGAAGAACTACAATTCCTTACTGAGTTGTAACCTGGAGGATAATTTGATGCTCCTGTCAAATGTAATTCGTCAATCACGTTAGAAATTCTGTTACAGTTAACACCAGCATCTAAAAAATAAAATTGTGACACAACAAGATTGTAAAACATGTTAAGACAGTGTCTACATTTTTAACTCAACAAATGAGGGTTCTGACACTAAATTAGGGTATTTTCGTATATTTTGGCCTTACATAAAGGGTGGAATCGCCTATCATATTTAAAATTTGAAGTTTGGTAAAAATCTGGGTTAGTAGGTCGACCACCTACCACCAAACACCAGTTTAAAACAAACGAGAATGCACTAGAATGTTCTTGAATATTTCTAAAGTTGTCCTCAACTAGAATGTTCTCGAATCTCTAAGACTGTTCTCAGGTAGAATATTCTACAGTGAATTGGACAGGAAGAATGGAGAACGTTCTGTAATGTTCGAGCATCTTTATGTTTGAGTGGTGGAGGTAGATTCTGACACTGGAATTTTTATGTATTTCAATCAAAGCACCCTAAAGAAACAGTGGAATCTCCTGTAATGTTTGTAATTTCTTCAGTATGTTGAATGTCTAGGTTAGCAGGTCGACCATCGACCACCAAACACCAGTTTAAAACAAATGAAAATGCATCAGAATGTTCTTGAATATTTCTAGCGTTGTCCTCAACTAGAATGTTCCCGAATGTCTAAGATTGTTTTAAGGTGGAATCTTCTAGAGTAAACTGAACAGGAAGAATGGAGAACGTTCTGGAATATTTGAGGATCATTACGTTTGAATGGTGGAGTTGGATGTTTCTGGCATTTTCATGTATTTCGACCAGTGTCCTAATATGTAGGCATTGGAAAAAGATTTTCAAAGTATAAGAAGAAAACAAAAAGCTAAAGATATTTCAGATGTCGTGTTATAGGCAGAGCTAGAAATTGTAAGGTATGTAAAAAAGTAGGACAATTATAGGTAGGTCAACGAATTGGTCACATATTCATGTACCTCTTATAGTAATAAACCACCACTGCCTTTATTATTCATCAAACTTACTGCTATTTAGTAGAATATCATCACCCTTCGTCATCAGTGTTAAACTTCTTAAACTTTTGTTAATCACTTTGAATCTCGTGTATACCAAATTGCAGAGACAAAGAAACTGACATTCAGTTAAACCAAATCCTGTGTTGTTAAAACGCACAACGACATAATTCAGTATAGACATTAGGGATCCATCACTGTTATACATTAATGAATATAAATGAAATGGTAGGGGCAAGACAAGTATTACGAAAAATATAAGCTTCATTTTTCTAGCATCTTCTTTGAGGGTTGAAGAGGCCGAAGGCAGTACGACATCCACTTCTTGTAGAAGATTAAAAACTTTCATGAGTTGCTTCCCGTCCGAAAATAATAATGATAGCCGCGAACATACAACCATTATGGTGAATATTATGGGGCGGCCAAATTCGTAAATTAAATGTTTACTTGTAGTTATTTTATGAAATTGTTGAATCTAAAACATTAAATAAGTGTCATGTATACGTACTATGTAATAGTAATGTAATGTATCTGTTATAGACCAAGTGGTTAATAGAACATTATAAAAAATGCCCGCGCCGTTTGGAATATGCCCAACATGAGAGGGCAGTGTGATAACACAACTATAGAAATAATCAAATCGACCAGTCATTCTCTGCAACACTTGTCACCTATGGGGCAGGACAATTAAAGCCAGGTTTTATAACTGTTATTTTAATTTCAATAGTGGAATTAATATTGCTTCATCATCATAAGGTCGTCAGTCCTAAAACTGGTTGGACACGCACATCCACTCCTTGTTATCCTGAGCTAACCTTCGCATTTTCCTGAAACTAGAACAACCTACATCCTTAACTATTTGCGAACAGTAATCTAATCTAGGTCTACCCCTACTCCTCTTAACTCATGTTTCTGCTTCTAATATGTCTCTCACTTAACCTATCTCGCCTATTTCTTATTGACTTCTATAAAGTCTTCTATTCTCTTATTTTTTTTCTTTTAACACCTCTTCATTTCTAACCTTCTCTATCCACGGTATCCTCATCATTCGTCTCCACCACCACGTTTCGAACGCTTCTAACCTTTTCTTTTCCGCCCCGTCCACCATCCATGTTTCGCACCCGTACAGCGCCTTGCTCCAAACATACACCTTTAACAATCTCTTTCGAATTTCTAAATTCGTCGTTCGCGAGCATAGAAGTGACTTCTTTTTATTGAAGGCGACTCGACCCTGCGCTATCCTCTGCTTTATATCCCTACTACTCCTTCCGTCCTGACTTATCTGACTTCCTAGATACCTTAAAACAGTCACTTCTTCTAATCTATCGTCTCCTATCTTTACATTGGCCCTTTCCCTACTTTTTGCATACCAGGATTTTTGTTTTACCTTTATTTATTTACATACAATATTGTTTTGTCAACACCGCTTCCATTTTATTTAAAGCTATCTCTAACTCGTCCTTGCTAGATGCTAATACTGCTATTTCATCTGCAAATCTAAGCATACTAATCTTTTTCCCCTGTATATCTATTCCTACAGTTGTACTGTCTTTAATGATGTTAATCTTGTCTTTGATGATAATTATCAATAATTAGATTTATAATTTCTACTTATTAGTAGTCTAAATCCTAGTTAAACTTTTGAACTTCAAATGTCAAACTGTTGTTAAAACTTTGGTTACAATTAAATGAAATAAGGGCATTATGAATAATGTCCCTATTTACTACTTGGTCCATAACGTATCTATTAGAATGGTGTAACTTACCTTTTTAGTGTAAAAGAAATCTTGTACAAGAAAACATAAAAAGACTAAAGATAACAAAGTAAATAAGAAACATAAAAATCTTGCAAGTTTTGAAAGCACTAAACTTTTACGTTTTAGATCACATTTTACAGTTGTTACTCCTGTAACAGTACTAAGAAGAAATAGCGGTTGGAATAGTTCAAAAATGTTCTTTTTTCGGTTCTGAAGCTTTCTTCTTAAATATCTTCTGATCATTTTGCAAAATTTCAGACAATTACTTTGCTTCAACTACCCTTTCGGTGTATACTAAAGAAACGCCTTGAATATTTTTTAAATAAACGTCAATGTTTTTTTTTTTTAGTAATAAGTACAAAAGCTTTTAACTTTATTAGCTTTGATTTTTCGCAATTTTTTTAATTAAGTTTGCTTTCAATTAGAAAACCTTTTGTTACAAGATAATTTAAAACTAAATATTAATTCTCCTTTTCTTTCATCCCTTTAATGATTAACAAACAGTGCATCATTAGACGAAGTTTGAAGTCACTAAAGAAAATCATTTTTCTATTGAAACGGAAAAATGAGACAGCAGGGTGCAAATATTTTAAAATCTTTTTCTCCCATAGGGACGATTAGTAATTTTTTTGGCATGTATGTCTTAAAAATGAATAAAACAGAAACTAAATTGGTTTTGTCGTCATTTTCTATCGTTTTTATTTTATTAACTGTTATGGTTAATGCAGTTCAATTGTTTTATATTTCGAAGAGTATTGATGTTTTTGTGGTAAGTGTTTATAAAAAAATCTTTTTCCGCATTTATTCTGTTATCCTTTTTTAGTCTTGTACTTCAAAGAATGCTACCGAAGAAACAGAGATAGTTTCCAATATCCAAAAATTCAAATTAGGTTCCATGAGTGTTGGATCATTGTTATTCAGATTAATTTGTTTATTTACATCGGCCAAAAAGCTACCAAAAATATTTACGACGTTCAATGCTGTAGACAATTTGTTAAAAATTAAAAATTCATCTTATCAGAAAGAGCGTCGGTTTATTCTACTTTTGGTGGCAGTTTCTTTATCTCTGGGTCTCTCTGTTTATATTTCAAACTCCATTTATGCGTATATAACAACACCATGCAGACATTATTTACCTTATGCGATACATCTCTTAAATACGTACCAATATCTAGGGGTTGCTTCTGTAGAAATTCAGTTTTGTGCCTTGNTAAATTGGTTTTGTCGTCATTTTCTATCGTTTTTATTTTATTAACTGTTATGGTTAATGCAGTTCAATTGTTTTATATTTCGAAGAGTATTTTTCCGCATTTATTCTGTTATCCTTTTTTAGTCTTGTACTTCAAAGAATGCTACCGAAGAAACAGAGATAGTTTCCAATATCCAAAAATTCAAATTAGGTTCCATGAGTGTTGGATCATTGTTATTCAGATTAATTTGTTTATTTACATCGGCCAAAAAGCTACCAAAAATATTTACGACGTTCAATGCTGTAGACAATTTGTTAAAAATTAAAAATTCATCTTATCAGAAAGAGCGTCGGTTTATTCTACTTTTGGTGGCAGTTTCTTTATCTCTGGGTCTCTCTGTTTATATTTCAAACTCCATTTATGCGTATATAACAACACCATGCAGACATTATTTACCTTATGCGATACATCTCTTAAATACGTACCAATATCTAGGGGTTGCTTCTGTAGAAATTCAGTTTTGTGCCTTGTGCTATTTTGTGAGAACTCGAATAACTGAAATTCGATCGTCACTCAAAGCAATGGTTAAAGCATCACGATATACTTACAGAAAAGGTAATCCAAACTAAGAAAGTCATCATCATCATCATCATAAGGTCGTCAGTCCTAAGACTGGTTGGACACGTACCTCCACTCTTTCCTATCCTGAGCTAAACTTCGCATTTCCCTAAAACTAGAACAGCCCACATCCTTAACTATTCGCGAAGAGTAATCTAATCTAGGTCTACCTCTACCCCTCCTAACTCCTGTTTCTGTCTCTAATATGTCTCTGACTAGACCTTCATGCCTGAGAAGATGTCCTGCCAACCTATCTCGCCTATTTTTTATTAGAAAGTCATACCAAAAGTAAAATAACAATACATCCAGGTTTTCAATAAGCCGATACCTATATTAACCTCTTTAAAAAAATTGAGTGGATCTAAACGTTTCTGCTCGGATGTATTGTTGGTTGCATATATATTACGAAAATGTTGTCAAAACTCAACCGTACATAATAAACGAATATCTGTATCAATTTATTCTTAACCTGGAATAAAAAGGCTATTCAATATAAATAAATAATTAAAACATGTAAAATAAGTCATATTGCCTAATTGTTTATATTAGCAAATATTTTTTTTCTAATCCTTTAGGAGAAGCACGAAGACAAGCCATTTACCCTCCGTCTAACACGACTTATGTTGCCCAAAGGATTCATTTATTAAATTTGGCGTTCAGGAAGTTGCAGGATGTAACCCTGGACATTAACAATTTCTTCGAAACTAGCTTTCTGTTTTCAATAACCAATTTGACATCTCATTTCATTTTCGAACTTTACTATTTTCTATACGGTTCTGTTTTGGATATAAATAAACCGATGTTTGAAGACCCGCTGGCATTTATGAATGTTTCAGTTAGCATTGCTTGGGCTGTTTACTATTTTTCAAGGATTTGTTTCATATGTTTATTTGCATCTTCAATTACAACCCAGGTAAAGTAGACGAACAAAATTTACCATTTCAAAATCTATTTATAGCCTTTCTTTAATTAATTGTCAGTTACACCAAAGAAGGCATAGTTATGATAGAACTGGTATCATTTAATGAGAAATGTGCTTCAAAAGAGTGAATTGTTTGACTATTAAATCACCCATTTACTAAGCATATCTAAGTAGGTACTATTTATAATTTTCATTTATTTTTCTCTAGGAAAATTTGTTACAACGTTCAATAACTACCAACTTATCAAGTTCCTTGGGGGATGATATAAGCGAAGAGGTGAATTAGTTTTAGAAATAGAAAATATAAAATACAAAGTACATGTTTCTATATTGCATTTATCTAAAAATTTTTTTGTTTGGAAAAACATTTTATATTTGTATTTTTAGAAACGTATTTTCTTTTTGTAAATAAGGAAAACTATTTTGTATTTCATATTTAAATCAGCCAATCAAATAATTGTTTGTAGATTAGATATTTTTAACAGACCATTTTGTACATTTTCTACTTAATATAATGGTAGGTGTCATTTTCAGATAAGATTTTTGTGGATGACGACCAGATCCAGAAATATAAACTTTACAATTTATTCATATTTCCATTTAAATAAGCGCTTTCTGAAGCAGGTAAGAAAACCTGTCGAATTCCTTTTTCTTCTTCTAGATTTTCGTTGTGGTGTTTTCATTCAATTTTCAATTCTCGAACCTGGCGATTTGTTTTAGATCTTGGCCAACACATCAACATATCTCCTTGTTTTGATTCAATTTCTTGAAGCGCAACGAAAGAACTGATTTACTTACTGATAAATAATGAAAGCACCCTCCCACCCCACAGTATGGGGTCATATTCTAACAAATACTAATTCTCACAAATAACTACACAAAATCTATTTAAATGAATATGTATCACTTGAGATGTAGCACACTTAATAAATTATCTCGAATCACATGATTACTATTTTTACTAAACACTTTGTATATATGTGAAGTTATACTTCGTTTACTTTCTGCAGCGATGTGACCTTCAGTTTGACCGGCGCAAAGTAGAAAAGAACAGCACTAGGCCAGAAAGGGAAGGAGACAACTCTCGGCCAAACTCTTAACCGGTGAGGAGCGTATAGTCCGTACAGTACTACACGGAAAAATTGACCATTTTATCCAATACAATTGCATTGCTCAAATGTGCTGTTATTAGTACCGTTTACTACTGAAAATATCAACGAGATGTTTATTTATTTTTGAAGACATATTAAAGGCTTTAACGCTTGTTTTCGACTCGCACTACTATTCATGATTGAACAAAACTTTTGGCAGGTACTGTATGAAAAAGTATGTTTAATGAACAAGAGTCGAGAGTATAATGAGTTTTTTTCTCCCTACCTACGATTTTGCCAACGCGCATCCAAGACATTGGAAGGGGCACATCGCTACAGAAAGTAAATGAAGTATAATAAATTCACAAGTAATTAATTAAATAATTGTTGTCTTCTGTTCTTCAATTGTTATGGAATTGAGCTAAAATAACTAAATAAGTTATCCCAGTTGCCGCTGCCTAAAACAGGAGAAAACAATGGTATACTCACTAAATAATTATTTATTTAACCAGGCTAGCGTATAGTAATTTGATCACTAAAATTAGACACCATTTAGATAAAATTATCTTACTTCCCATTACTCTGACTTAATTAATTAAATGCATACGTATTAACAATACTTACCGTGGTCAGAATTCTGATGTCAAGAATAAACAAACCGCAAACAGATAAAGACCCGTCTCTAGCCATTGCGTACAGGAAAAAATATTTTAGCTGCAAGGAAATAAGTAATATTTAAAGGGAAAATTTCCCGAAGTAATTAGAAATGTACCTCTTTTCTGGAATTTTCTTCAAGTTCCCTGTCAAATACATCTGCTACGAAACTTTTCGTTGCATTTCCCTGAAAACACATAATAACATTGTCCAGAATTATTAGATATTACATTAAAAATGACTGGATACCAGGTATTAACTCGAATCAGAACATCACTAGTTTACAAATTTTACAATAATTAAAACCAATTTAAATGAAATTACAATTTTACCAGTGATAGTTGCAAAAAATGGGAGAGATAAGTTGGTAGGACACCTTCTCAGGCATGAAGGTCTATCTCAGGAGGAAGGTGTTGAGGTTCGTGTCCAATCAGTCTTAGGACTGACGACCTTATTTATGAAGAAGTATATTAATTACCTCATTTGTAACGAATGATGCGGCACAACAAATCATAATAAATCTCTGCAGATAAAACAGAGCCCAGGTTACACTACCCAAAATGCTACCTATTGGTTGTATAGCAGCTTCTGTTTTTGAAGATGTAGCTCTAAACTCTCCATAAATTGAATAATATAAATTAATTAAAATATTTGACACACACGCACACAATGATATCAATAACTGAACATTGTACAGATGATTAGCTTTAACTAAAATGCGTGACAATTTTCTGTGGGCTATTTTCAAAGTCATTACATCTTCTGGGGCAATTTTAGTTTGTGTTAGTGCATAACTATTAGTTTTTGAAGAAATTGCAGATATATTTTTAGTTTCTTGTTTACGAAATAGAATATGTTTGGATATATCTGAAATATATTTCATGTTTAGTTAAAAAAGGACAACAAATTTTTGTTGGAACCTTTTTTTTGTAATATTTTTAAGTACTTACTTACCATCACTATAAGAACCTTGATTTACCATAACTGCCATTTGGGATAGACTTTTGTTGATAAATTTAAATCGCGAATAAATAAAATAACAAATACAAATGAATTGAAATTCCACGCAGGATGTACTTATATTATTGTACAACAGAATAATAAATGTGCCGGTCACCTCGAACGATTCCACCCCTGCTTTAAAAATAGAGTAAACTTGAAACGGGATAGACAACAGGACAAAAAAGGATAACATCAACCATAACATTTTTAAATTTTTTTGTAAAATTATCTTGCTGTCTTTTAAAATATCATCAACTTCGTTGAGGGTTTCAACGATTTTCGGGAGTCGAAATTTGACTGAAAAAATTAGAACAAACCGCGACAGTATTGCTACCACCGTTATTATTAAGGGGTTGATAAGTTTCATTATATATTGCTGACTTGTGACCATTTCATACATTTGCAAAAGGGTGATATTTTTTTTCCATGTTCCCTAAAAATAACCCAACAGATTAGGTATCAATTTTATACCCTATAATTGTTCTAGTTCTATTCCTTACCCTTTCAATGTGCAAAACGACTTTAGGAATAAGCGACGTGTGGTAGCAAGTAAAAATTAGCAGAGCTATTGCAAAAATGGTTAAGATTTTCGAAAATTCCAGCCTCTTCTTAGTACGGTTGTACCACACAGTACTCATACCGCCAATTAAACAAAGAGTAAGGACAATATTGAAAATTTCAAATATGTTTTTCTCTCTGCTAGGGTTTCCTTTATTAAACAACTTTCTTTTAAACAACTTCATGACAAAAAAAGATATGTAAGCGACTCGTTTTTCATATATAGTTTTGTGTCAAGCATGCAGCCTTTTTAAAAGGAAATGTAGATTTATAAATTGTTTATAAAATGTACAGTACATCTCACAAAAAATGATCACCATCATCATCATCGTCAAACAAAATTAAAACAACAAAATTCTAACGTAAATAATAACAATACTTTTAAATATTAATAGAAACAGAATGTTGTAAATAAGGATAAGTCTTTTTAATTGCTTTTTCAATAATAAATAAACAATTGGTCAAATATGCTTATACAAACAAATGAATATTGTATAATATATTCACTCTAATATCTCATTATTACTTATCACTGTAATACTTTCCAAAATAAGTCCTTAATTTGTTATGACTAACGCAAAACTTGGATTTAGCTGCTTTATTTTTGGGCAAGACTGTACAGAATTGTGTTTCGTTAAAATTTAAACTGTTTGGGGTTGTAAAGTGTGTATTACGACTATAATTATAAACACTACGTTCCGGGAAAATAATTATAATATCTGATGTGTCTTCCATTATTAGTTTTTTTAGTATCTTGTTTCACATCGACCCGGCAAATAAACATAAAAAGAGCATAATACACCACGATATTTTTTGCATAATTTAATCAGTTCGCACATACGTGCTCAGAAGACTCAAATGGATTTTTAATCTAAATTTACAACCCCTATTAACTTACCAAGAATTTTTTAATAACCAACTTTTATTAAAAGAGCCATTTTTAATAAAACTCGACCACTTAATTTATAAGAAGTACAAAAATCGCAACAAAAAAAAATATAAAAACAGTGTTACCAAATATTACCTAAAGTCTTATATTTAAGAATTATTTTAGCCAATTAGGTCCATTAAATGATATTGTATCGTTGAAGATGCTGTTTCTACTGCCATGTTGCCCATCAGGAGGCAGCTAGCCTTCAAATATAGCTAGAAACTACCCTTGATGAACCCCACTGCAAATAGCTTTCACAATTTTCAAACAGTTTAAAAATTCCTCAAGACTTTAACTATAAATAAATGCATATTAAATAATATTAGTTCGTTTTTATAAAT